>NC_136957.1:31021141-31263641 GCF_032717465.1 Coenobita brevimanus | reverse complement strand
CTGATTGAAGTAAGTACCTTTTGACGCCCAACAGTGAAAAAAAAAAGTGGTCCGTCTGTAGCTAGAATAAAATACCAAGAGTCAGTAATACGTAAAAGGGCTAATGATGTTTTTAGTCTCCTCAGGTCCAGTGACGACCTTTTAGTCAAGGAAACCAAAATGCTGGAAACCAACACATAATACTTACCGGGTTAGTGGTACTGGCAGGGTCTTTCCTTCGACATTTATGATTTCTCTTGACCAGGTAAAACTATCCAGTATCACACTGAATGCAACAGCCAGTTACATCCATGTTAAGGTTACTGTGAAGTTCAGCACCCCATGGCACTGAATTACAAAACCCTCCACCTTCCTCACATTTATCACAGCATCACACCGTAAATGTTCATACTCCCACACTAGACTCAGCATCTATCAATTTTAATACCTTCATCACTATGGGGATGAATCTTTCATTTTAACCATACTACCACAGTCAATTGTTTTAAATAAAATCTTAGTCTAAAAGAATCAATTAAGGTTATATCTAACCCCTCCAGTTTAAAAAGTCTTCCTTGATTTACTCAGTCTGCATGTAAGAAGTATTAAATTTTTAACAAAAGGATTCAAGAAGGGAACCGCTTCCGTCCGAGGATGTTGCTTAATTTATCTTCTCGCATCTATAAATGAGTTTGTTCATCTTAGGAGAGCCCACACACAGTGAAAAATTAAACTGTGTTAGTAGCATGAATAAAATGGAAAAATGCGGCATCCAACTGAAAGGGGTCAAAAGAACAATAGCTAGCTGTCACTGGGAGGTATTTATAAGTGGCTTTAAAGTTTTCGTAACGCACTTTATTCTGGGCTTTATTCTGTCCATTGCGTATCGGTATCCTCTTGTGTGTTAATGGTGATCCTACAGAACACGAAAGCGGCATGGACACCTGCGAACTTGTTGTCAACACTTAAATAAGGTTTTAGACATTATTTAGGCACATTTGTGGCCATAGTTATATTCACGTAGGTATTCAACATTGTTTCCGAAAAATTGTGGACATGATGAGCGGACAATGAAACAAACATGGAGATTTTGTGAATTATGAGAGGGATAACTATCATACGATAAAAGAGTTTTTGGAAGAATCCACATTTTCTCAGTTACTAATACTGTCTGTCTTATTCCTTACTTTGGTTAATGTAGTTTTCGCAGTTTTCTTGTGGGGTCATAAGTGTGGAGGTGAGAGGAGGGTCGCATCGGTGTGCAGATTGAGTACCCCAGAGGGATGATTTCCCGTCAGGAGCTCCAGAAAAACACTCCATCTTCATAATCACGCCTGGCCAAGCAGAGGGGAGCAATGAAATGGTTATCATCTTCATGATCATCGTCTTCGTCGTCGCTGTCAGTCAATATCATCATCACCATTGTAACCGCTGTTTATTTTAAAAAATCTAAATGTTTTGAATCGTTGTAAAATTAATCATAGCCTTAATGATATTTGTTCTGTTCTTCACACTAAACTGAAATCCCTACGTAATTTTTGGCGGACCGTGAAACACTTAAGGTTTCATAGGTACGTATATAGTTGATTTGTCAATTCCAAAAAGTTACTGACCCAAATGTGTGGAAAAAGTTGTGATTTTTTCAAACCCGTTGTTGACAAATAACACGGACCTCCAGGAGTATGGAATATACAGTTAGAGAACACTTACTGCTGTTCCTGTTGCCGCTATATCAGCCTCATTTTCCGGTGACAACCAAACGAGATGCGTTGTGCCATTGTCTGACTCTTACTAATCAGTTCTGAAACGTTCGCTCTCTTTTCTCTAATTTCCTCAGCTGAACACCACCTCGTTTCATCTGTGCTTCACCTGTTCCTCAGTGAGACTTAGCTGTTTGATGCTACTGTACATATAGCAAAGCCTTCTCTATATCCTCCTACTTATACTCATTTCGAAACTAAAGGTGGTTGAATATTGTATGTATGCAACAACATTATCTTGCTCTCATTTTCCTAAACTTGAATCCTTTCAATTTCCTACACTCTGACTTCAGCTATCCTGTCACTCTCGAACTAAATATATCTGTGCTGTTCACTTATCTCCTAATTCTATCAACTAAAAAAAAAAAAAATCTTTGACTATCTTATTTATAAGGTGGAACACATTCTTTCAGTTTCTCTTTTCTCTAGTCTCCAGTCGAGGTGATTTCAATGTTCACCACCGCCTTTGGTTCTCCTCTCCATTTACTGATTCACGTGGTGAACAAGCCTACATCTTTTTTATCCTTTATGACGTAGAACATCTTGTACAGCACTCTACCCGTATCCCTGACCACCTTGGAGAATGTTCCAATATACTTGACCTTTTTCTTACAAGTATTCCTTCTGGATATTCTGTCAACTTTTATTCTCCATGTTTCCTTCGACCACAATTCTATCACATCCTATTGTTCCAATAAGATCTGTGGTGCCTCACATGAAGCAGCAGCTGTGGCACTTTGGACCTGCAGATTGGGATTGCCTCAGCCAGTACTCATTTGATTTTTCCGGGAATAGGTGCTCTGCTCATTACTGAGGTTATTCTGTTGTACAAAGAAGTATGCGTTCTCTTTCCTTTCCCTCTGATTGAAACAAAACAGGAATGATTTATTATCACTTGTTCTAATGTTATCCACAATGAGGAAGAGTCCTACAAAAGGTGGCAACATAAACCCATCCCTGAATCTCGTCTCTTATATGTTTCTGCCCAGAATAGTGCCTAGTCTCTTCTACGTAAGTAGTAAATGCTCCGAACTCCGACTGAAATTCTTCCTGCTCCTTCTGGCGCCCTACCACCTTTCTAACAACTTAACTTGGTTACTTTCTTTCCTTCATCCCGTTTTCATGGTTCTGTGGCTGCTTCTACTGAATAGACAGAATATTGTGCCTAGACTTCCTGCTCCATTTCCACTTCGGATACTTGAGTGATATTTCTCCATCTCCTCCCCACTCTGACTCCTTCGTGATAAACATTAACATTTCTTCTCTTCAAGTTCTTCCTGCCCTCATTGTCCTCAGTACTGATAAGGTGCATAACCCTGATGGGGTCCCTTCTGCTGTCCCCAAGAACTGTGCTTTTGTGCTTACTCCCTGACTAAGCCTTTGTCTTTTGAACTGTATTTCCCTACTTGCTGGAGATTCACTCTCAATCAACCTGTCGTCAAAAAGGGTGACCATTCCCATCCCTCTCACTATTGCTCAGTTGCTTTAATATCCAGTTTCTCTCTCTCTTTTTTTTCTTTTTTAATTCTTTACAAAAAGTCTTAAAACTCCTTTGCTATCATAACGTTCATTCCAGTTGTTAGTATGGGTTCTGCCGCAAGCGATGCTCCCTTTCTTATCTTCTCACCATCCTTTCAGACTCTTGGTCAGCCTTATTTCCGGGCTTTGACAAGAGCTTAGTCATTGCACTTATCATCTCAAAGGCTGTCAGCCAAGTCTAGGAGTAATCTTTAATTTCCAAACTGCCCTCCTATGGTTTGTATTCTGTAGCTTTCTTTCTGGTCGTCCATTAGCAACTGTCGAACCAGTAGACGGACAATGTTCATCTCCTCGAGTTATCAACAGCGGTGTTCCTCAGGCTCTGTCCTGGAACCTACTCACTTATTTCTATTCATCAACGACCTTCTGAGCTGCCTATCTAATCCTATTCACTCAATGCTAATGACTTCATCCTTAACTTTTCCATCTACTTCTTACAGCGCCCATCACAAATGTCGTTTCAACAATCATAAAAAATGGGAGAAATGGAGTTCCCCCGAGCTAAGCCCTGTATTGGACTATATAGCCCCGCTAGGGTTACAGGAGGGAGCTACCCCTCCCGGCACGGCAGCCCGGGCGAGGCTCGAACTTGCAATCCCCCGATCACAAGTCCAGCGCGCTACCACTGTGCTACCGCGTCCCCCCAACAATTATAAAAGATAAGGCTACGGCACAACTAATTTCTGACTCAGACTGTATCTCTGATTGGAGTAAAAGAAACCTTGCTTTTAATAAAGACACTGATAGTATTATGTCCATATTTCACATTAAAAAAAAAAAAAAAAAAATGGTTTCAGTGGTTTGAGGAGCCTGGATACAGATAGGTTTGATAAAAGGCGAAAATGGGGATGCGAAAATCAGGTCCCTCATAGAACAGACAGTAAGAGGACATTTAGGGTACTGGAGTGGCAACCCAGCAGCCTACAAGGATGGAATGAGTGGAAGCTGCAGCTGACAGAATGAAAGGGAACTGCCGAGAACGTCACTTTGATTTTATACTTAACTGCTACTCCTACTAACATTATTTTATCGAATCATGAAGAGATATTTCGTACTGAGGGGGATTAATGAATTCCACATCTTCAGAATCAAAGTAAAATCGTTGGGGATATCAGAAGTGACCATATAATAAAAGAGAGAGAGAGAGAGAGAGAGAGAGAGAGGCCTTGGTTGTGAAAGAGTTACTATTCAGTATATCAAAATGTAGAGAAATACAAGAAATCTTCTTCATCTAGCAAACTGTCTTTAGTTGATGATAATGGTGCAGGGAGGAAGACGCATTAGCAGTTTAATGATATGTGACTTGGAGTATAATTGCACATCATTAACTTCTTAAGCACGATGGCGTATATCTTCTTGTTCCCCCCGGACGAGTTTCATCGCTTTAGCTCAGACTGCTTGTTGTGAAGGGGTTAAATTCACGAACATAATTTTGCAACTTTTTCTTAATTTGCTATCAATTTTATGACAGAAAACGAATCCGTGTTTTACGAAGAGAAAATGAAGTTGTTTCATGGTTGACGCCTTGAACACTGCAGGGAAATTTTTAAGCAATTTTCTCTCACATCCATTCTTTAGCTGCCCTGTCGCATTTCTTGACCCCTTCGGTATGGCTTTGTACCGTTTATTTTATTCCTATTAAATCCGGGCGATTCCAGTTGTAAAGCTGGAAATGTTATCCCACCAGTTGTCACCAGTGTAACGGTAAGAATTTTTACTATCCCCACCGTTATTCTTCATCCAGTGTAATGCTCGATATTTATATTCTTACCTGTTGTTGGTACTGATCAACTCATCCATGGATAATATAAGTGGTACTCGACTTAGTATAATAGAAGGTAAATATTTAAGAAAATAAAGAATTGTGGTAGCGTTTGTAATTTTTGGCCGAGCTTCGATTTAGTCAGTACCACAGGTGGTCGTCGTTCCCTCAGCGAAGGAATCTTGAATTGGAAGGGGAGTGAATTTGGCTTGAGGACATAATTTCCTTGATTAGGTACACCAATAAAGAAAAAAAAATGATATATACTTTACTCTACTTTAATAACTTGATGCTAGTTTCCACAAAACATTTTTAATTACATGACCCTTTTTAGTATGAGAGAAGATGGTATATGTTACCAAGGTTTTGGATGATCTATCCTCTAACATTATTACCAGACGAAACAATTTGATACATACCAACGATTTATGAGGTTATTGTACTTTACTTTCTTTTTGACAGTTACTCTTGGGCTCAACAATAGCCTCAAGCCAGGGACCTTTTTACGAGCAAGGGTTATCTGTTCGGGCTGGCATAGCCTCGAACTAATAACAATGATTACTTGTGTTCATTTTCATCCATATAATATACTTTCATCAGGTAATTTTCTAAAATCCAATATCAATTCAGTACTATTTACAGTTCATAATCATCATTGCTATATAATCACTAGAAATACATAATCACTCGAGCTTGTCTAGCCTCGAGGAATAATTCAGAAAAGAAACATAATCACTAAGAATTCGTGATCACCCGGGCTTGTTTAGCCTCGAGGTACTATTCAAACATTGTATAATCACTAAGAATACATAACCACTCGGGCTTGTTTAGCCTCGAGGTTCATTTCAAAAATTACCTCATTGCTCACAGTCACTAAGTTCCCTTCCACACTCCTAACTTCCTTAGTTACAAGCAAGAAAACGGTTAATGGGTTTGAATTTCGCTCTTCCGTTACCAGATTACATCACTTTCAAATTTCTATTTCTTTCTTACAAAATAAAATTCACTTGATAGATCAATAATACTAATACAAATGGTTTATATAATAATAATTCATGGATAGTGTAATGTGTGTATGTTCAAGTCCTTGGACAATACTATGGGATAAACGTCGTGCTCACACTGACGTCGCCGGTGCCTGGGGGACTGAACAAACGTCCATTAGATACGACGTCTGGGGCTCGAGTCACTACGTTAAACTCTCAACAATATTACTTCATATAGTCCATGACAAGTATGGATTAAACAAAGAAAAAGAGGGGGAGGAAGAAGAAATGTGGACGGCTCACCTGAACAAACGTCCATTATATACGACGTCTGCGGCTCGAGTGAGCTCGTCGGGCGCTAGCGACACCACTGCTAAATCAAATGAAATGGTGTTTTTGAAATATGGTGGGTTTCAATTTTCTTTACAATTTATTTAGCAGTGTACCCATGACGCCAGGACTTTTGATTGAATTGGGGAAAATTTTGATTTATTCCTTACTTAATTTAAATACTGATTCTATCACTATCTCACTTTGAATCTGAGAGCAGCTCATGCCATCTAGTGACGGCCGAGACAAACGGGACCTTTAAATCCTCACAAATGACATTATTTAGAGCTTTTGGACTGTTAATCTTACATATTTGGGTTCTAGCAGCTTCATTAGCAAACACTTCACAACTAGGTTACAGAAAGAATTGTATATTCATCATTATTCTGTTTAAGGTTTAAAACTCGGCGCCCAACAACGACGCACAAAGGAAGGGGACAAGCTGTGCGCATCTGTTATCCATTACTCGACTTGACTGAGGAATTCCCATAGCTCAACATCCACAATTACATCACCCACTGCATAGATACAGAGATACATACACATAAAAAATAAAGTTAGCCCTACATTAATCATTAACATATGAATTACTACTTAGGATAGGAACTTATAAACTAATATTCAGGTTACACCCTATCTAACTTAAAATTACAGTACTACTAAACACATACATGAATATCAAATGTGTGGCACTACATGGCTCCCACGTTCGGAAAACAAATTTTACCCAAGTCAATTTTCTATGACATGTGCATGGATGGAATGTTGTTACTCTTATAACTGCTATGAACACTTTGAATTGAAATACTTTTCCCCACAATCGGTGGCACCTGTCGGTCCACATTAAACACCTGATGCGTACCTCGGAAGGTCGCTTACTCACTACATTAGGAGGTATGATCACTCCTTACTCGACATGTTATGAGGGAATTTATGCCCCAGTCAGCCTCAGGTTTTGGAGGATAGCTTGTCGCTCACCTGAGCTCAACAGGGTCTCTCGAGATTGAGATCACCATGGGAGGCGCTTCCTTACACTCTTCCATTCGCAATCACATTCACTCTGTCCTTTCGTTTTCAGCTTTCCGCCCACAAGAGGTGAGCGCTCATTCTGTCCTGAAGACTCCACTACCTCACAAACCGTGCTAACTGTAAGGTGAGGGGATTATATACTCCCCTCGAAGTAAGGCACTTCCCGGTTCCAACAGGAACTCTTCTCTCTCTTCCTTTTTTTTCACCCGCTCCTCGGGGACGAGTCCACCCGGAACATAACTTTAAGCAGTTATGTTTCACAACATTCGTCACATGCACTTATCCACTTTTCTAACACTCCTCTATGAGTCTCTCATGGGCATTCCTCACTCGCGGTGGTAATCACTCATCTTCAGGCTCCGGGGCGAGCTCCTGTTGCAGCGGTTCTAAGAGCCATTCCTCGGTACCGTAATATGGTTTTACCTTTTCAGCAGCCCTTTGTATTTTTTTTTCCACTAAATACATTTTCAATGATATAAACACTTCCATCTAGCAGCACTTCAATCACTTTATACGGGCCGTCCCATTTGGCATTCAGTTTTCTACAGGTACCCGGCTGTATGGTCTCTTTTTTCACCCACACCAAACTATTGACTCCAACCTTCTGTGCTCTCCTTCGTTGTCCAGGACGATACCTCGTGACGTCCCAAAGTCGATGAAGTATTGCCCAAGACAGTGTATGATGTTTTGTGTATGCTTGTCTCTGGGTAATATTTGTCTAGCAAACATATAACTACCTAACCCTTAACATTCTAAGCTGGAAGGAAGGAAAAGTGAAAAATTAGCACTAAGCTTAGGAAACATGGAAATATCAAGATGAGAGGTAGGACAGAAAAGCAGAAGAGGACAGTAAGGAGACGGACTGGAGATAAAAAGGCCCCCTTTAGTCGCCTCTTACGACAAGCAGGGATACTGGGGAAGTATTCTTTCCCCCCTTCCCCAGGGGTAATACCAACTAGTACACTATTTGAACCTCATTACTACCAGGATGTTCTGAATATAGAGTGGCAGAGATATTTGGGAATGATCAATCAATGCTACCCTTAGCATTCTCACTTCTTTTTGCTCTTCACTTCCCTTCACTTTCTCACCAACGCCACTAATTTGGGAACGATGAATATCCCACCGCTATTGCCACCAGTGAAGAGCTGGAAATGTTATCCCACCAGTTGTCACCAGTGTAACGGTAAGAATTTTTACTATCCCCACCGTTATTCTTCATCCAGTGTAATGCTCGATATTTATATTCTTACCTGTTGTTGGTACTGATCAACTCATCCATGGATAATATAAGTGGTACTCGACTTAGTATAATAGAAGGTAAATATTTAAGAAAATAAAGAATTGTGGTAGCGTTTGTAATTTTTGGCCGAGCTTCGATTTAGTCAGTACCACAGGTGGTCGTCGTTCCCTCAGCGAAGGAATCTTGAATTGGAAGGGGAGTGAATTTGGCTTGAGGACATAATTTCCTTGATTAGGTACACCAATAAAGAAAAGAAAATGATATATACTTTACTCTACTTTAATAACTTGATGCTAGTTTCCACAAAACATTTTTAATTACATGACCCTTTTTAGTATGAGAGAAGATGGTATATGTTACCAAGGTTTTGGATGATCTATCCTCTAACATTATTACCAGACGAAACAATTTGATACATACCAACGATTTATGAGGTTATTGTACTTTACTTTCTTTTTGACAGTTACTCTTGGGCTCAACAATAGCCTCAAGCCAGGGACCTTTTTACGAGCAAGGGTTATCTGTTCGGGCTGGCATAGCTTCGAACTAATAACAATGATTACTTGTGTTCATTTTCATCCATATAATATACTCTCATCAGGTAATTTTCTAGAATCCAATATCAATTCAGTACTATTTACAGTTCATAATCATCATTGCTATATAATCACTAGAAATACATAATCACTCGGGCTTGTCTAGCCTCGAGGAATAATTCAGAAAAGAAACATAATTACTAAGAATTCGTGATCACCCGGGCTTGTTTAGCCTCGAGGTACTATTCATTGTATAATCACTAAGAATACATAATCACTCGGGCTTGTTTAGCCTCGAGGTTCATTTCAAAAATTACCTCATTGCTCACAGTCACTAAGTTCCCTTCCACACTCCTAACTTCCTTAGTTACAAGCAAGAAAACGGTTAATGGGTTTGAATTTCGCTCTTCCGTTACCAGATTACATCACTTTCAAATTTCTATTTCTTTCTTACAAAATAAAATTCACTTGATAGATCAATAATACTAATACAAATGGTTTATATAATAATAATTCATGGATAGTGTAATGTGTGTATGTTCAAGTCCTTGGACAATACTATGGGATAAACGTCGTGCTCACACTGACGTCGCCGGTGCCTGGGGGACTGAACAAACGTCCATTAGATACGACGTCTGGGGCTCGAGTCACTACGTTAAACTCTCAACAATATTACTTCATATAGTCCATGACAAGTATGGATTAAACAAAGAAAAAGAGGGGGAGGAAGAAGAAATGTGGACGGCTCACCTGAACAAACGTCCATTATATACGACGTCTGCGGCTCGAGTGAGCTCGTCGGGCGCTAGCGACGCCACTGCTAAATCAAATGAAATGGTGTTTTTGAAATATGGTGGGTTTCAATTCTCTTTACAATTTATTTAGCAGTGTACCCATGACGCCAGGACTTTTGATTGAATTGGGGAAAATTTTGATTTATTCCTTACTTAATTTAAATACTGATTCTATCACTATCTCACTTTGAATCTGAGAGCAGCTCATGCCATCTAGTGACGGCCGAGACAAATGGGACCTTTAAATCCTCACAAATGACATTATTTAGGGCTTTTGGACTGTTAATCTTACATATTTGGGTTCTAGCAGCTTCATTAGCAAACACTTCACAACTAGGTTACAGAAAGAATTGTATATTCATCATTATTCTGTTTAAGGTTTAAAACTCGGCGCCCAACAACGACGCACAAAGGAAGGGGACAAGCTGTGCGCATCTGTTATCCATTACTCGACTTGACTGAGGAATTCCCATAGCTCAACATCCACAATTACATCACCCACTGCATAGATACAGAGATACATACACATAAAAAATAAAGTTAGCCCTACATTAATCATTAACATATGAATTACTACTTAGGATAGGAACTTATAAACTAATATTCAGGTTACACCCTATCTAACTTAAAATTACAGTACTACTAAACACATACATGAATATCAAATGTGTGGCACTACATGGCTCCCACGTTCGGAAAACAAATTTTACCCAAGTCAATTTTCTATGACATGTGCATGGATGGAATGTTGTTACTCTTATAACTGCTATGAACACTTTGAATTGAAATACTTTTCCCCACAATCGGTGGCACCTGTCGGTCCACATTAAACACCTGATGCGTACCTCGGAAGGTCGCTTACTCACTACATTAGGAGGTATGATCACTCCTTACTCGACATGTTATGAGGGAATTTATGCCCCAGTCAGCCTCAGGTTTTGGAGGATAGCTTGTCGCTCACCTGAGCTCAACAGGGTCTCTCGAGATTGAGATCACCATGGGAGGCGCTTCCTTACACTCTTCCATTCGCAATCACATTCACTCTGTCCTTTCGTTTTCAGCTTTCCGCCCACAAGAGGTGAGCGCTCATTCTGTCCTGAAGACTCCACTACCTCACAAACCGTGCTAACTGTAAGGTGAGGGGATTATATACTCCCCTCGAAGTAAGGCACTTCCCGGTTCCAACAGGAACTCTTCTCTCTCTTTCCTTTTTTTCACCCGCTCCTCGGGGACGAGTCCACCCGGAACATAACTTTAAGCAGTTATGTTTCACAACATTCGTCACATGCACTTATCCACTTTTCTAACACTCCTCTATGAGTCTCTCATGGGCATTCCTCACTCGCGGTGGTAATCACTCATCTTCAGGCTCCGGGGCGAGCTCCTGTTGCAGCGGTTCTAAGAGCCATTCCTCGGTACCGTAATATGGTTTTACCTTTTCAGCAGCCCTTTGTATTTTTTTTCCACTAAATACATTTTCAATGATATAAACACTTCCATCTAGCAGCACTTCAATCACTTTATACGGGCCGTCCCATTTGGCATTCAGTTTTCTACAGGTACCCGGCTGTATGGTCTCTTTTTTCACCCACACCAAACTATTGACTCCAACCTTCTGTGCTCTCCTTCGTTGTCCAGGACGATACCTCGTGACGTCCCAAAGTCGATGAAGTATTGCCCAAGACAGTGTATGATGTTTTGTGTATGCTTGTCTCTGGGTAATATTTGTCTAGCAAACATATAACTACCTAACCCTTAACATTCTAAGCTGGAAGGAAGGAAAAGTGAAAAATTAGCACTAAGCTTAGGAAACATGGAAATATCAAGATGAGAGGTAGGACAGAAAAGCAGAAGAGGACAGTAAGGAGACGGACTGGAGATAAAAAGGCCCCCTTTAGTCGCCTCTTACGACAAGCAGGGATACTGGGGAAGTATTCTTTCCCCCTTCCCCAGGGGTAATACCAACTAGTACACTATTTGAACCTCATTACTACCAGGATGTTCTGAATATAGAGTGGCAGAGATATTTGGGAATGATCAATCAATGCTACCCTTAGCATTCTCACTTCTTTGCTCTTCACTTCCCTTCACTTTCTCACCAACGCCACTAATTTGGGAACGATGAATATCCCACCGCTATTGCCACCAGTGAAGAGCTGGAAATGTTATCCCACCAGTTGTCACCAGTGTAACGGTAAGAATTTTTACTATCCCCACCGTTATTCTTCATCCAGTGTAATGCTCGATATTTATATTCTTACCTGTTGTTGGTACTGATCAACTCATCCATGGATAATATAAGTGGTACTCGACTTAGTATAATAGAAGGTAAATATTTAAGAAAATAAAGAATTGTGGTAGCGTTTGTAATTTTTGGCCGAGCTTCGATTTAGTCAGTACCACAGGTGGTCGTCGTTCCCTCAGCGAAGGAATCTTGAATTGGAAGGGGAGTGAATTTGGCTTGAGGACATAATTTCCTTGATTAGGTACACCAATAAAGAAAAAAAAATGATATATACTTTACTCTACTTTAATAACTTGATGCTAGTTTCCACAAAACATTTTTAATTACATGACCCTTTTTAGTATGAGAGAAGATGGTATATGTTACCAAGGTTTTGGATGATCTATCCTCTAACATTATTACCAGACGAAACAATTTGATACATACCAACGATTTATGAGGTTATTGTACTTTACTTTCTTTTTGACAGTTACTCTTGGGCTCAACAATAGCCTCAAGCCAGGGACCTTTTTACGAGCAAGGGTTATCTGTTCGGGCTGGCATAGCTTCGAACTAATAACAATGATTACTTGTGTTCATTTTCATCCATATAATATACTCTCATCAGGTAATTTTCTAGAATCCAATATCAATTCAGTACTATTTACAGTTCATAATCATCATTGCTATATAATCACTAGAAATACATAATCACTCGGGCTTGTCTAGCCTCGAGGAATAATTCAGAAAAGAAACATAATCACTAAGAATTCGTGATCACCCGGGCTTGTTTAGCCTCGAGGTACTATTCATTGTATAATCACTAAGAATACATAATCACTCGGGCTTGTTTAGCCTCGAGGTTCATTTCAAAAATTACCTCATTGCTCACAGTCACTAAGTTCCCTTCCACACTCCTAACTTCCTTAGTTACAAGCAAGAAAACGGTTAATGGGTTTGAATTTCGCTCTTCCGTTACCAGATTACATCACTTTCAAATTTCTATTTCTTTCTTACAAAATAAAATTCACTTGATAGATCAATAATACTAATACAAATGGTTTATATAATAATAATTCATGGATAGTGTAATGTGTGTATGTTCAAGTCCTTGGACAATACTATGGGAAAAACGTCGTGCTCACACTGACGTCGCCGGTGCCTGGGGGACTGAACAAACGTCCATTAGATACGACGTCTGGGGCTCGAGTCACTACGTTAAACTCTCAACAATATTACTTCATATAGTCCATGACAAGTATGGATTAAACAAAGAAAAAGAGGGGGAGGAAGAAGAAATGTGGACGGCTCACCTGAACAAACGTCCATTATATACGACGTCTGCGGCTCGAGTGAGCTCGTCGGGCGCTAGCAACGCCACTGCTAAATCAAATGAAATGGTGTTTTTGAAATATGGTGGGTTTCAATTCTCTTTACAATTTATTTAGCAGTGTACCCATGACGCCAGGACTTTTGATTGAATTGGGGAAAATTTTGATTTATTCCTTACTTAATTTAAATACTGATTCTATCACTATCTCACTTTGAATCTGAGAGCAGCTCATGCCATCTAGTGACGGCCGAGACAAACGGGACCTTTAAATCCTCACAAATGACATTATTTAGGGCTTTTGGACTGTTAATCTTACATATTTGGGTTCTAGCAGCTTCATTAGCAAACACTTCACAACTAGGTTACAGAAAGAATTGTATATTCATCATTATTCTGTTTAAGGTTTAAAACTCGGCGCCCAACAACGACGCACAAAGGAAGGGGACAAGCTGTGCGCATCTGTTATCCATTACTCGACTTGACTGAGGAATTCCCATAGCTCAACATCCACAATTACATCACCCACTGCATAGATACAGAGATACATACACATAAAAAATAAAGTTAGCCCTACATTAATCATTAACATATGAATTACTACTTAGGATAGGAACTTATAAACTAATATTCAGGTTACACCCTATCTAACTTAAAATTACAGTACTACTAAACACATACATGAATATCAAATGTGTGGCACTACATGGCTCCCACGTTCGGAAAACAAATTTTACCCAAGTCAATTTTCTATGACATGTGCATGGATGGAATGTTGTTACTCTTATAACTGCTATGAACACTTTGAATTGAAATACTTTTCCCCACAATCGGTGGCACCTGTCGGTCCACATTAAACACCTGATGCGTACCTCGGAAGGTCGCTTACTCACTACATTAGGAGGTATGATCACTCCTTACTCGACATGTTATGAGGGAATTTATGCCCCAGTCAGCCTCAGGTTTTGGAGGATAGCTTGTCGCTCACCTGAGCTCAACAGGGTCTCTCGAGATTGAGATCACCATGGGAGGCGCTTCCTTACACTCTTCCATTCGCAATCACATTCACTCTGTCCTTTCGTTTTCAGCTTTCCGCCCACAAGAGGTGAGCGCTCATTCTGTCCTGAAGACTCCACTACCTCACAAACCGTGCTAACTGTAAGGTGAGGGGATTATATACTCCCCTCGAAGTAAGGCACTTCCCGGTTCCAACAGGAACTCTTCTCTCTCTTCCTTTTTTACACCCACTCCTCGGGGATGAGTCCACCCGGAACATAACTTTAAGCAGTTATGTTTCACAACATTCGTCACATGCACTTATCTACTTTTCTAACACTCCTCTATGAGTCTCTCATGGGCATTCCTCACTCGCGGTGGTAATCACTCATCTTCAGGCTCCGGGCGAGCTCCTGTTGCAGCGGTTCTAAGAGCCATTCCTCGGTACCGTAATATGGTTTTACCTTTTCAGCAGCCCTTTGTATTTTTTTTTCCACTAAATACATTTTCAATGATATAAACACTTCCATCTAGCAGCACTTCAATCACTTTATACGGGCCGTCCCATTTGGCATTCAGTTTTCTACAGGTACCCGGCTGTATGGTCTCTTTTTTCACCCACACCAAACTATTGACTCCAACCTTCTGTGCTCTCCTTCGTTGTCCAGGACGATACCTCGTGACGTCCCAAAGTCGATGAAGTATTGCCCAAGACAGTGTATGATGTTTTGTGTATGCTTGTCTCTGGGTAATATTTGTCTAGCAAACATATAACTACCTAACCCTTAACATTCTAAGCTGGAAGGAAGGAAAAGTGAAAAATTAGCACTAAGCTTAGGAAACATGGAAATATCAAGATGAGAGGTAGGACAGAAAAGCAGAAGAGGACAGTAAGGAGACGGACTGGAGATAAAAAGGCCCCCTTTAGTCGCCTCTTACGACAAGCAGGGATACTGGGGAAGTATTCTTTCCCCCTTCCCCAGGGGTAATACCAACTAGTACACTATTTGAACCTCATTACTACCAGGATGTTCTGAATATAGAGTGGCAGAGATATTTGGGAATGATCAATCAATGCTACCCTTAGCATTCTCACTTCTTTTTGCTCTTCACTTCCCTTCACTTTCTCACCAACGCCACTAATTTGGGAACGATGAATATCCCACCGCTATTGCCACCAGTGAAGAGCTGGAAATGTTATCCCACCAGTTGTCACCAGTGTAACGGTAAGAATTTTTACTATCCCCACCGTTATTCTTCATCCAGTGTAATGCTCGATATTTATATTCTTACCTGTTGTTGGTACTGATCAACTCATCCATGGATAATATAAGTGGTACTCGACTTAGTATAATAGAAGGTAAATATTTAAGAAAATAAAGAATTGTGGTAGCGTTTGTAATTTTTGGCCGAGCTTCGATTTAGTCAGTACCACAGGTGGTCGTCGTTCCCTCAGCGAAGGAATCTTGAATTGGAAGGGGAGTGAATTTGGCTTGAGGACATAATTTCCTTGATTAGGTACACCAATAAAGAAAAAAAAATGATATATACTTTACTCTACTTTAATAACTTGATGCTAGTTTCCACAAAACATTTTTAATTACATGACCCTTTTTAGTATGAGAGAAGATGGTATATGTTACCAAGGTTTTGGATGATCTATCCTCTAACATTATTACCAGACGAAACAATTTGATACATACCAACGATTTATGAGGTTATTGTACTTTACTTTCTTTTTGACAGTTACTCTTGGGCTCAACAATAGCCTCAAGCCAGGGACCTTTTTACGAGCAAGGGTTATCTGTTCGGGCTGGCATAGCTTCGAACTAATAACAATGATTACTTGTGTTCATTTTCATCCGTATAATATACTCTCATCAGGTAATTTTCTAGAATCCAATATCAATTCAGTACTATTTACAGTTCATAATCATCATTGCTATATAATCACTAGAAATACATAATCACTCGGGCTTGTCTAGCCTCGAGGAATAATTCAGAAAAGAAACATAATCACTAAGAATTCGTGATCACCCGGGCTTGTTTAGCCTCGAGGTACTATTCATTGTATAATCACTAAGAATACATAATCACTCGGGCTTGTTTAGCCTCGAGGTTCATTTCAAAAATTACCTCATTGCTCACAGTCACTAAGTTCCCTTCCACACTCCTAACTTCCTTAGTTAGAAGCAAGAAAACGGTTAATGGGTTTGAATTTCGCTCTTCCGTTACCAGATTATATCACTTTCAAATTTCTATTTCTTTCTTACAAAATAAGATTCACTTGATAGATCAATAATACTAATACATTTGGTTTATATAATAATAATTCATGGATAGTGTAATGTGTGTATGTTCAAGTCCTTGGACAATACTATGGGAAAAACGTCGTGCTCACACTGACGTCGCCGGTGCCTGGGGGACTGAACAAACGTCCATTAGATATGACGTCTGGGGCTCGAGTCACTACGTTAAACTCTCAACAATATTATTTCATATAGTCCATGACAAGTCTGGATTAAACAAAGAAAAAGAGGGGGAGGAAGAAGAAATGTGGACGGCTCACCTGAACAAACGTCCAATATATACGACATCTGGGGCTCGAGTGAGCTCGTCGGGCGCTAGCAACGCCACTGCTAAATCAAATGAAATGGTGTTTTTGAAATATGGTGGGTTTCAATTCTCTTTACAATTTATTTAGCAGTGTACCCATGACGCCAGGACTTTTGATTGAATTGGGGAAAATTTGGGATTTATTCCTTACTTAATTTAAATACTGATTCTATCACTATCTCACTTTGAATCTGAGAGCAGCTCATGCCATCTAGTGACGGCCGAGACAAACGGGACCTTTAAATCCTCACAAATGACATTATTTAGGCCGTTTGGACTGTTAATCTTACATATTTGGGTTCTAGCAGCTTCATTAGCAAACATTTCACAACTAGGTTACAGAAAGAATTGTATATTCATCATTATTCTGTTTAAGGTTTAAAACTCGGCGCCCAACAACGACGCACAAAGGAAGGGGACAAGCTGCGCGCATCTGTTATCCATTACTCGACTTGACTGAGGAATTCCCATAGCTCAACATCCACAATTACATCACCCACTGCATAGATACAGAGATACATACATATAAAAAATAAAGTTAGCCCTACATTAATCATTAACATATGAATTACTACTTAGGATAGGAACTTATAAACTAATATTCAGGTTACACCCTATCTAACTTAAAATTACAGTACTACTAAACACATACATGAATATCAAATGTGTGGCACTACACAGTGGAGTGAGAAGAGACACCTAATTGGCGGGGATGACTGCCGTAGATTACCTCTTCATAAGTAAGATCTTTCCCAAAATGAGCAAAAATGTCTGGTAACGATTTAAAAAAGAAAATAAAAAGAAAGATGCTAAAATATTAAGGGGGTTAAGCTCTTTTCGGCCTTCAGTAATCTCGAGTCATAACTCCTCTACGGATGCTTGTTCAATATCTCTTTGCTATAACACATTAATATTGTTACGTCCTGACCCCACACTGTCACAAACTCCAACAGCAGAAGTTCAGTACATGAAGGACGTTGCCCAGTGAGTTGTTCTTCCTATGGTCAGCCTTGAGGGGTACAGTACACAAGATCAGCTGAGGCGAAAATACACACTGCGTCCTCAAAGTTCACTGTCTTTATTTTCCAAATAATTCCACGTAATGCCTTCCAACTTCACTTCACTGTTCTCACAAGCACCGGAGCTATACACACTTGACTAACTGCTATTACACTTAATGCTTAATAACGCTTCACTGTTAGTACACTTAAAGCTTGTGTTACGTCCCAGTCCCCACACTGCCACAGGCTCCAATAGCAGTAGTACAGTACAGGAAGGACGTTACCCAGTGAGTTGTTCTTCTTATGGTCAGCCTTTAGGTGAGCAGTACACAAGGTCAGCTGAGGCTAAAATAAACACTGGCTCCTTAAAGTTCACTGTCTTTATTTTCCAAGTAATTCCACTTAATTCTTTCCAACTTCACTGTTCTGACAAGTACTGGAGCTATACACACTTTACTAACTGTTATTACACTTAATGCTCAACACTTCACTGTCTTCTCAAGTTCCACTGATATACAAACTTCAATAACCCGTCACTGTTTGCCACTGTTTTCACAAGTACCAAAAATATACAATCTTCACAGACAGTCATTACACTTAATGCTTGCAAAGCAACTCTTCACAAACTGCACCAAAACCGACTGCACTTCATTCTCACTGAACTGAAACCCGACTCAAAACTCAAAACAGTCTCTACCCTATCCTTATATAAGCTTGCATTACTCTCGAAACTTCTACTTCTCCAGCATTCTAGGACATATTCTTGCATCAGCCCCTAGCAACAACAGTTACCAACTACGAGACACCAAAACATGCTAGAGTTTTCCTACATTACATAACACTCTAAATCATTAACCATACGAACTTAAATTACATAATTTAACAAGCAATTGCTTAAATAAAACATTACTGAGAAAAAGCACATTAAATTAATGCATAACTTACGAAATAACTACGCTCACAAACAGCAGGCTAACTGGCAGCTCTGACTCGTACCGAACTTACGGTACCAGAATCGTCTCGAAGGTACGAGACTACCTAACCGGCAAATCCCCCTTCATAACACTACCCCCTTCCTAGTTCTTTGTCGTCCCGACAAAACTACACAGTATTTACAAACATAAACATAAACCCTAATTCTAATGAAACATTTAACTATACACAAGATTATCTTTCAACTTCTTCTATGCCGCTTCTGACGATGTCCTAGCTCTTCCGCAAAGTCCACTCCTCCAGGAAGGTCTTGGTCCTCTTCTTGACACAGCACACATGACAGGTCCGACACCACTCTTCAACATCCTGACGCATGCCAGTCCAGTAGAACTTGTGTCGCAGCCGGCTTCCCAGGTGCCAACTAGTGATCTGGTTATGGGACTTATCCAAGATCTCAGACCTCATCTTCTTCGGAACCACCAGTTGCCAACACTCGCTGAGGCCACTGGGCGTCTCCCACTGACGCTCCAGTAGTCCGTTGCAATGAAGAAGGTCCCACTGACTCCAGCAGCTTCCAGTCGCAGGGCCCAACCTGGAAACTCCTGCCCATGATGGTCGCACTAAACTCCGCTGCAGCAGCTCCAGCACCGGTTGCAAATCTGCACCCTCCATCTGCATCCTCCTCAGGTCTTCTTCGTCCGATGCTAGCCCCGTCACTACAGTACAGCTGCATTTCTTCCTATGATTCCCATTCCCAATATGCTGCATGTCATCTGTCCTGTCTTCTCGCACACTATTCATCAAGGTTCTCTTGCATTTCTTCAGTGGTGGGTCTTCTCCACCCTTCCTCTTATCATCCCAACCATTCTGATCCGCAAATAACTCAAACTGTGCACGGTAAGCTTCCCAAAATACACTACCATCACTTTCTTGAGGTTTCTTCTTAACTGGATCCCCATTATAGCCATGCACGTCACTGGTTTGGGGCCTAATAACTGAGGCATCATAATTAAGTCCAGGACTTACAACTCCTGCATTCTGATTATTCAGCTCTGTAATGCCATCTTCAGATGCCCAGGATTCGTCAAAATTCACCATACACTGTCCATTCCCTTCATACGCTCCCTGTACACTAACCTGAGGCTCAGCAGTGCTATATTTCTCTACAGCCTCAAATTTCTTATTAATTATCATCTCATGATTGACTACATGCTTAACTGGTTATCTACATGCTGTCTGCGCTCCATCACTATTTCCTCACTAATTGTCTTCAAGTGGTCGTCTACATGTTGTTTGCACTCTGTCGCTATTTCTTCACTAATTGTCTTCAACTGGTCGTCTACATGCTGTCTACACCCCGCCACTATTCCCTTACTAATCTTCAGCTGGTTGTCCACATGCTGTCTGCACTCCGTCACTATTTCCTCATTAACTGTCTTCAGTTGTTCATCTACATGCTGTCCACACTCTGTCACACTATCGCTCACCTCATACTTCTGCTGCTTTAGCTTGGCATCTACTTCCTCCTCAAGTTGTTGCTGTTCTTCCTTGATTTCCCCAATGAATGCATCTGGCTTTCCTTGCATGGTCAGTTGTACTTCCCCCTGTTGCTCCTCTGATGCCTCTTGAAGTTGCTCATATCGTTCTTTTTGTTCTTCACGTTGTGCCTCTAGTTGTTCCCTCTGTGGCTCCAGTGGTGCACTTCGTGCCTGTAATAGTTCTTCGAGTTCTTTCTCTGATTCATTCAGTGAATGTATTAGTTCTTCAGTTTTGTTCCTGTGGTCTTTCTTTTCTTCACTTAGGGTCTGTAACAGTTTTTGGAGTTGTGGAATTTCTGTTTGTACTAGCTCCAAAATTGCCGCCAATGACACCTCATCTTCCTGCCCAGCTGGAGATCTTGTGTTCACATCTTCTGCTTCCATGTCGAAGGTTAGACTCACAGCAGCCCAGAAATAATCCTCACTCCTGACAGCAGTGTTACGTCCGAGTCCCCACACTGCCACAGGCTCCAATAGCAGTAGTACAGTACAGGAAGGACGTTGCCCAGTGAGTTGTTCTTCTTATGGTCAGCCTTTAGGTGAGCAGTACACAAGGTCAGCTGAGGCTAAAATAAACACTGGCTCCTTAAAGTTCACTGTCTTTATTTTCCAAGTAATTCCACTTAATTCTTTCCAACTTCACTGTTCTGACAAGTACTGGAGCTATACACACTTTACTAACTGTTATTACACTTAATGCTCAACACTTCACTGTCTTCTCAAGTTCCACTGATATACAAACTTCAATAACCCGTCACTGTTTGCCACTGTTTTCACAAGTACCAAAAATATACAATCTTCACAGACAGTCATTACACTTAATGCTTGCAAAGCAACTCTTCACAAACTGCACTCAAACCGACTGCACTTCATTCTCACTGAACTGAAACCCGACTCAAAACTCAAAACAGTCTCTACCTATCTATCTATCTATTGCCAGACGCCTCAATCCCGTTTGGGGTGGCCACAAACAAATCCCCTCCAAGTCGCCCTGTCCCCCGCCATTTCACTCCCCTGCTCCCAACTCACACCCCCCTCTCTCATATACCTCTCCACCCCATCTCTCCATCTCATCCTCGGCCTCCCCCTCCCTCTTTCCCCCTCCACCTCACTCACATACACTCTCTTCGTCAGTCTTTCACCCTCCATCCTCTCTACATGGCCAAACCACCTCAGTGTGTTCCTCATAACGCTTCCTATCACATCCACATCAACACCACAACGCTCCTTTATATCCTCATTCGTCAGCCTCTCTCCATGTGACTCCACAGGCTCCTCTTAAATAACTCATTTCCACGGCTCTCACTCTTGACTTGTGTCCTTCCAACAACGTCCACGCTTCACTTCCGTACGTTAGAGTTGGTATCACAATACTGTCATATAGTAACTTTTTCACTTCCATGCTCACTTCCCTGTTTCTTATCACTGCTTTCAAAGAACCAGCAACCTTTCTTCCCTGCTGTACCCTTTCAAGCACTTCACCCTCCAAACCTCCATCCTTACTCATCACACTACCCAAATACTTAAACGTACTCACATTTTCCAATTCCTCACCATCCAACCTCGCTGTACATTCACTGACTTCACCTCTCTCAAAGACCATCACTTTACTCTTCCCTACATTCACCTTTAGATTCCGTTTCCTACACACTCTCTCAAACTCATCCACCAAGCCTTGCAGCTCTCCTTCGTCTTCACTCAACAACACGGTATCATCTGCAAACAACAGTACAGGGAGTTTCCAAACACTATCCTCTCTCACCAGGGCCACTCCAACATCCACTACCCTACTTTGTACCTCTTTTATTACCCCATCCATGTACAGATTGAACAACCATGGAGACATGACACATCCCTGTTTCAACCCAACTTTCAAAGAGAAAAATTCACTTAGTTCACCATCCACACGCACTGCAGCCTTCGCACCATCGTACATACTCTTCACAGCATTCAACAACTTCCCATCTATTCCATATATTCTTAACACTTTCCACAATCCTAGTCTATCCACCCTGTCATATGCTTTCTCCAAATCCATGAAAGCCGCATACAACTTCTTTCCCTTCTCTAGAAACTTTTCCACTAAAGAGCTGAGAATGAATATCTGATCTACACAATCTCTTCCCTTCCTAAAGCCTCCCTGTTCTTCTCCAACTAATTTCTCTGTTCTTTCTCTAACTCTGTCAATAAGTATCCTACCATACACTTTTCCTATTATACTAAGAAGACAAATGCCCCTATGATTACCACACACTTCTTTTTCCCCTTTTCCTTTGTACAAGGGAGTAATTATACCTGACTTCCAATCCTCCGGGACTCTACCTTCCTCCCAGGCCAATCTGCACATCTTCCACATCCATTCTACTACTATCTCTCCCCCATGCTTCAACATTTCACCACACACTCCATCAATTCCTGGGGCTTTCCCTGATTTAACTTTCTTCATTGCTTCCACAACTTCTATCCTACTGATTTCTTCCTGTCTTCTCACCTCCCTCCTTCTCCCAGCCATTACCCAGCCACTTATACTTGCATTACTTCCATCCTCCACGTTCAATAATTCCTTAAAGTGTTCTCTCCATCTGCTCACTTTTTCTCCCTTCTCCACTAGTAATCTACCATTTTTATCTTTCACTCCCCTGCTAACTTCACTTCCACCCTGTCTTACTCTTTTCACCTCTTTCCAGAACATTTTCTTACAGTCCCTCCACTTTACACTCAAATTCCTTCCAAATTCTTCATCCACTCTCTTCTTACTCTCTCTTACTAATCTTTTCACCTCTCTCTTCCTTTCTACATATAACTCTCTCTTCCGCCTCTCAACTTCTTCCACGTCCCTATTTCTCATCCATTCATTGTATGCTTTCTTCTTTTGTGCCACAGCCCGTTTCACCTCTTCAGTCCACCACGCTGTTCCTTGCACCCCGCTCCGTCTTCTCTTCCTTCCACACACCACATCACATGCTGCACATGTTTCTTCTGTAAATATTCTACACACACCTTCCACGTCCCCCATCTGCTCCAACTCATATTTGCCCAATCGTTCCTCCACTTCTCTCTTATACTCTGCCTTTTTCTCATCCTCTTGTAACCTTTCCACTCTCCTTGCTACTACTCCTTCCTCTCGTCTTTCCCTTCTTCTATTCCTCCATCTTACTTGAACTTTAACTCAGGCCACCACCAAGTAGTGGTCAGAAAGTCCACTCCCCCAACCTCTATAAACTCTTGCATCCAATATACATCTTCGCATCCTTTCATCCACACACACATAATCAATCATTGCCTTCCTTTCACTTAATTCACCACCCACCCTTCTCATCACTCGCCATGTATACCTGTGGATCATTTTATGCCTGAAGAGGGTATTGGCTATCACCAACCCCCTCCCAGCACAAATGTCCACTAACGCACTCCCATTCTCATCTATCTCAGCAGGCACACCCCACTCACCAACTATTCCATCCACCTTCACATTCCCAACTTTACCATTCATATCACCAATCAAAAACACTATCATTCCTTCCAAACTTTTCCATGCACACTTCTACATTTGTCCAGAACTCTTCTCTCACTCTTCTAGCACGATCTTGCGTTGGCGCATACACACACACAATCGCCCACATTTGTATTCCAACTTTCAACTTTACCCACACAATCCTTGATCCAACTGATCCATACTGTCTTATCCTCCTCTTCCATCTTTTACTCACAACTATACACACTCCTTCCTTTGCCCTCTCATTCCCACCTACTCCTGCACATATACCCCATCCATACTCCCATTCTCTCACACTTTCTCCTCTCTACCCTATCCTTATATAAGCTTGCATTACTCTCGAAATTTCTACTTCTCCAGCATTCTAGGACATATTCTTGCATCAGCCCCTAGCAACAACAGTTACCAACTACGAGACACCAAAACATGCTTGAGTTTTCCTACATTACATAACACTCTAAATCATTAACCATACGAACTTAAATTACATAATTTAACAAGCAATTACTTAAATAAAACATTACTGAGAAAAAGCACATTAAATTAATGCATAACTTACGAAATAACTATGCTCACAAACAGCAGGCTAACTGGCAGCTCTGACTCGTACCGAACTTACGGTTCCAGGAACGTCTCGAAGGTACGAGACTACCTAACTGGCAAATCCCCCTTCATAACACTTGCCAACACTTCACTTATTACACAAGTACCGAAAATAATCTTCACTGACAGTAATTACACCTAATACTTGTCAGCAACACTTCACAAACATCACTAACAGCACTGCAATGATAATGCACTGCACTCAAACTGAACCAAAACCGACTGCACTTCACTCAAACTGACCTGACACGCGACTGAACTGCACTCAAATTGAACTGAAAACCAGCTGAACTTGTAATAATCTCTACCCCAATTTTTATAAGCTTGCATTATTCGAGAGACGTCTACATTCTACGAGAACAACAGTTGCCAACTCAGAGACAACCAAAACAAGCCATAACCGTCCTACATTACATAACACTCTAAATCATTTACCATACGAACTTGAATTACATAATTTAACAAGCAATCACTTAAATAAAACATAATAAAGAAAAAGAGCACAAAAATTATTGTACAAATTACGAAATAACTACGCTCACAAACAACAGGCAAACTGGCAACTTTGACTCGTACCGATACCGGAACTACCGTATACGAAACGCCGCGAAACTTCTCAAGCACCCAGCTGGCAAATCTCACTTCTTAACACCACTCCCTCCCTAGTCCTTTGTCGTCCCGACAAAACTACACAGTATATACGGACACAAACCTTAATCTTAATGGTACACTTAATTATACACAAAATAATCCTTCAACTTACCAGGTCTTCTATGCGGCTTCTGACGACGTCCTTGCTCCTCCACACAGTCCACTCCTCCAGGAAGGTCTTGGTCCTCTTCTTGATTAGCTTCTTCTCTTGGGGAACTGTCGCCATCCTCTTGCACTTCAGTTCCGTAGTCCTCCTCAACATCCTCGGCTGCGGGAGAGCACGATTCCGTGGAGACATCCCAGCTATACTGTCCTGGCCCATGGTACTGCCACAGACGGTTCACGTGTACCACCTTTGGGCGAGACTTCCTGCCTTCCCGAATCCAGTATATTACATCTGATAGGCGGTCCAACACAGTGTAAGGCCGGTCCCATGGGCTCTGCAACTTCAGTGACTGTCCCTTCTTTCGCTGAGGATTGTTTAACCAAACTTGGTCACCATCCTTGAAGCTCACTTCACTTGCCTAGGCATCATACTTGCACTTCATCACCTCTTCTGAAAACTTGAGGGCTACTCGCACTTGATGATGTACCTCAGCCAGTCTTTCCTGGAGGCACTTTGCGTAGCTGGAAGTGTCTGTAAGCAGCTCTTCACCCGGTGGTCTTCCCATTAACAAGTCAATGGGTAAACGTAACTCGTGGCCCGACATCAGTTTTGCAGGAGTGTCGCCAGTAGACTCAAGGGATGCAGACCGATATGCCATCAGCAAAGAAGGTAATTTCTGGTCCCAGTCTGTTTCTCCATCAATGCAGTACTAGGCCAGTTCTTGTCCCAGGATCCAGTTGAACTTCTCCACCATCCCATCTGACTGTGGCCTTAGGGGGGTCGTCCTGGTCTTCTTGATCCCCAGTAACATGCAGCACTCACGGAACACAGCAAACTCGAAGTTTCTACCTTGGTCTGAATGTAGCTCTTGTGGCATCCCAAAACGACAGAAAAACTGATCAACCAACACCTGAGCAACAGTCACAGCCTCTTGATTAGGGATAGCATAAGCTTCTGGCCACTTTATGAAGTAGTCCATGGTGACACATATATATCGGTTTCCTCTCTCAGTGAGTGGCAAAGGTCCAGCAATGTCCACCGCAACTCTTTCCATCGGTGCACCCACTTGGTACACCTGGAGAGGGGCACAACCACGTTTCTTGGGTCCCTTCTTGGCACAGCACACATCACAGGCCTGACATCACTCTTCAACATCCTGAGGCATGCCAATCCAGTAGAACTTCCGTCGCAGCTGGCTTGAAGTTTTCTTCACTCCCAGGTGCCCACTAGTGATCTGGTTATGGGACTCTTCCAAGATCTTGGACCTCATCTTCTTCGGAGCCACCAGCTGCCAAAGCTTGCCGAAGCCATCCAATGTGTCCCACTGATGCTCCAGTAGTCCATCGTTCAAACGAAGAAGGTCACGCTGACTCCAGTAGCTCTTGGTCCCAGGGCTTAACCTGGAAACTTCTTCTCAAGATGGTTGCACTGTACTCCACTGCAGCCACTCTAGCACTGGTTGTAAATCTGGATCTTCCATGTGCATCCTCTTCAGGTCTTCATCTGACGCTGGCCCCATCATTGCAGTACAGCAGCATTTCTTCCTATGATTCCCATTCCTAATACACTCTTTGCCATCTGTTCATCAAGGTTCTCCTGCATTTCTTCAGTGGTGGGTCTTCTGCAACCTTCTTTTTATCATCCCAACCATTCAGATCCGCAAGTAAGTCAAACTGTGCACAGTAAGCTTCCCAGGATACTCTACCATCAAATTCTTGAGGCTTCTTTTTAATTGGACCCCTATCATAGCCATGCACTTCACTGGTTTTGGGCTTAAAAACTCGGGCATCATCATTAAGTCCAGGACTTGTATCTCCAACATTGTGATTATTCAACCCTGCAATGCCATCTTCAGATGCCTGGGATCCGCCAAGATTTACCGTACACTTTCCACTCCTTTCATATGCCCCCTGCACACCAACCTGAGGCTCAGCAGTGCAAATTTTCTCTACAGCCTCAATTTTCTCACAAACCATCTCCACATGGTCAACTACATGCTTCAACTGGCTATCTACATGCTGTCTACACTCCATCACAATTCCCTCACTAATCTTCAGCTGGTTGTACCCATGATGTTTGCACTCCGTCACAATTTCCTCACTAATTGTCTTCAACTGGTCATCTACATGCTGTTTCCACTCCATCACATTATTGCTTACCTCGTACTTCTGCTGCTCTAGCTTGGCATCTACTTCCTCCTTAAGCCGTTGCCGTTCTTCCTTCATTTCACTCATGAAAACATCTAGCTGTCCTTGCACCCTCGGTTGTAATTCATTCCGTTGCTCCTCTGATGCCTCTTGAAGTTGCTCATATCTTTTCTTTTTTGTTCGTCACCTGGTGTCTCTAGTTGTTCACTCTGTGGCTTCAATTGAACTCTTTGTACCTGTAACTGTTCTTTGAGTCCTTTAGTTTTTTCTTTGAATTTTTTAGTATGTGCCTGCGTTAGTTCTTTCAGTTCGTTCCTGAACTCTTTCTGTTCTTCGATTCGGGCCTGAAATTGTTCTGTAAATTCTTTACTTTCTGACATTAGTGTTACGTCCTCACCCCACACTGCCACAAACTCCAACAGCAGTAGTTCAGTACAGGAAGGATGTTGCCCAGAGAGTTGTTCTTAAAATGGTCACCCTTAAGGTGTACAGTACACAAGATCAGCTGAGGCGAAAATAAACACTGGCTCCTTAAAGCTCACTGTCTTTTTTTTCCAAATAATTCCATTTAATGCCTTCCAACTTCACTGTTCTCACAAGCACTGGAGCTATACACACTTGACTAACTCCTATTACACTTAATGCTTAATAACACTTTACAGTTAGTACACTTGATGCTTGCCAACACTTCACTTATTATACAAGTACCGAAAATAATCTTCACTGACAGTAATTACACTTAATAAAGTAGACGTACAGTTTCTTCCTGTGCATTAAGAGATAGCATGGAAACTACATGCCCAATCCGCACAATGCACGCCGATTTGAAACAATTACAGACTAGCAGTTGTTGTACTGGTACAACAACAACGATAGGTACAACAGAAACAACAAAAATAATAATAACAACAACAACAACAACTACTACTACGACTACGACTAGGCCTACTGCAACCACCACTGCTACTACCGTACTACAACTAGTAGTTTTTTTATGCAAAGAAGAAGGAACCAAAGGCCGCAAGCCCGCAATTATTGTTCCTTCCAAGAGAAAAACAAAATACAAGAGAGAGCCAAATTCAAGATCCGATCATTTCGAGATGCCTGGATACACTGCATTTGAAAGACTGGAGATCATAGGAAGCAGGAAACACAGACAGAGGAAGACAGTTCCAGAGTTGACCTGTTGCATAAATGAAGGACTGGGAGTGACGGTTAACTCTTGCATTAGAGAGTTGGACAAAAAAGGGATGAGAGTTTGCTACTAGACGGGTGCTATACGCACGTCGTAGAGGTGGAGGAATGCATGCAGACAGTTCAGAAGAGCCGTGACCATTGAAGTAGCGATAGAAAAGAGATAAAGATGCAACAGTGAGACGAAGAGACAGAGGTTGAAGGGAGTCAGTAAGAGGAGGAGAGTTAATGAGACGGACAGCCTTTGACTTCACCCTGTTGAGAAGAGCTGTATGTGGATAGCCTCCCCACACATGAGAGTTGTACTCCACACAGGGGCGGATAAAACCCCTGTATAGAGTCAACAATTGTGCAGGAATAAAGAAGGAACGGAGTCGGCTTACCACACATAATATCTTGGAAGCAGATTTTACAAGAGATGTTGTATGACCTTTCCAAGATAAGTCCCGAGTGAATGAAACCCCAAGCATGTTCAGGGATGATGCAGGATTAAGCTGAATATTATTAAACATCAGTGGGTATACCTGTGGAAGATTTTGTCGGGTTGATAGGTGTAAAAACTGAGTCTTTGATGCATTAAAAACAAGATTATTTTTACCCCAGTCAGAGATACGAGCCAAGTCAGACATTAGG
Source organism: Coenobita brevimanus (assembly GCF_032717465.1). Lineage (NCBI taxonomy): Eukaryota > Metazoa > Arthropoda > Malacostraca > Decapoda > Coenobitidae > Coenobita > Coenobita brevimanus. Next base: position 31,234,215 of record NC_136957.1, on the reverse strand, counting down.
TGTGCCATAGCCTCATCCCTTGTTTGTTGAAGTAACTGCTGAGATGGACGTTGCGGGAACCGAATGGAAAGATGAAGGGTGGAGTCATCAGCGTATGAGTGGATATGGTTAGATGTACAGCTTACAATTGATGAATAAAAGGAAGAGAGTTGGTGATAGGACAGAGGCCTGAGGAACGCCGCAGTTGATAGATCTAGGAGAAGAACGATGGCCGTCTACAACAGCGGCTATAGAACGACCAGAGAGGAAGGTAGAGATGAAGGCACAAATAGAAGGATAGAAACCGTAAGAGGGCAGTTTGGAAATTAGAGATATATGCCAGACTCGATCGAAAGCCTTTGAGATGTCAAGTGCAATGGTAAAGCTTTCGCCAAAGTCCCGAAAGGAGGATGACCAGGAGGAGTAGTAGTAGTAGTAGTAGCAGTAGAAGTTAGCGGATGGGAGTCCATGCCACAACAAGGACGAAGATACCAAAGCGATATCTACCCTCCTTCCTTTATTTGTAACCTATACAAGTTTGGAGGAGAGTTGACCCCTCATGCAAGACATTATCAAAGAACCAGACGAACTGACCTGAGAAGTTTTGTTGAAATCCATGTGCTCACTTCCTGTTTTTCTGCTATATATTGTTTTTGGGGGGACGGGGAGGGGCTGACCCTCAAGAAGCACTGTGGGTGGTCACGCTCCCCAATTAACACATTATGGATAAGAGTTCATTGTGCAATATGTACTAAGATATTAAGGTCACATCTGCCCTCCTCTCACTCTTTGAGAACCTTTAATTTGGTGAGCTGGGGCTGATTCCCGCAAAAAATCGTAGTTGCAAAACTGCATATAATGGAAAACCTTCGGAGTAGCCTACCCAGACAAACTCACATGGAAAGTTTTAAACTTCAAATCCAGAAATTGCCTAGGAGTTAAGGCACACACACACACACACACACACACACACACACACACACACACACACCCACACACACACACACACACACACACACACACACACACACACTTAATCTCGTGCAACAGTATAAGGCAAGTTGCTGAACGTGGCATCATCCTTCTTCGCAGGATTTACAATGATAATTGCGTGGCTTGGTTTAGTGAATACACCCTCAACATTTTTCACCTGAGCACACAAATGGCCAGCAGAAGTAGCGTAGCGATGACAGGCATGGCAGAGAGACACAGAAGGAAAACAGTGACAGGATCGTAGTACACCCCTTCTTCACTCGCCGGGTGTTGGGGCTGAACTGATCCGTGGTGGAATAGCCAGTGTCTATACAAGACCCCGAGGATAAAAGAAAACATTAACTTCGTATACTTCTTCCAATTCTCTTTATTAGGCCACATAAAAAAAAAAAAAAAAAAAAAAAAAAAACACCCACACCCTCATGTTTTCTTTATTTAAAAAAATGGTGAAAAGTACGGCAAAATGTTTTCAAACCAAGGATTCAACAAAATGTTCATGTTTTCGTCTCATCTTAGCTTCATATACGATTTCTATGGCCTTTAATGCATCCCTACCATACTATACGGCTATGAATGTCATTCGTATATTCTGCTATACTAAAAAAAAAAAAAAAACAGAAAAAAAAAAAAAAAAAAAAAGCCAGCCCGACCGTGAAAAAATGACGTGACCGGACACTAAACAAGTAATTTTTTTTGTGGTCTTATTTAATGTCGTTTTCTTCCGTCTCCAGGTGTATCCTGTTTTTCTCTTTACTCATAATACACTTACTTGCATCTCACCTTTCATGTGTCGAAGATTATGTTGCACTTTTTGGTAATGGATCCTTTGGTAATTTAGTCATATTCCTCATAACAATTCCATCTAACAGGCTCACACCCCCTTCTCTGTAAGCAGCACATTTATATCTACAAAATATCTAAGGTAAACTGTCAGGTGTTTGTGTTAATAATATACTTGAATGCCACCGTAACATCCAGTGTTAATCGAAATACCCTTTGAAACCTCGTGACTGTTGCTAAGAGAAGTGAGTAAAATTGTCAGGGTTGTAGTCAGAAATAATCCTTAGTAGTTATTAATACTCTGAGTGCGAATAGAAACAGTTTTTGAATCCTCTGGGGTTCACTGGCTACTCCTTAGCTGAATAATATTATTTGGCGACAACCGCAGTAACATACCTATATGCTCAGTGGTATTATTAAAAGGTTTAACTCTTTGGCTGTAATGATTTCTCTCACCTGAGGAAGTCCGTTCAATGTTCTACTGAATGTTATCGCTAATCGCATCCAGAGGAGGGCAAGGGGTGAACAAAAACAATTCGTGCCGGTGAACTGAAGCACCTTCCACTTTTCTAAGCATTACGGAAACATTATTACACTTGTTTTTGTTGAGTGTTAGGAGGAAGATGGATGTTCTGGTTGATATTTTATTCTTACCTGTATCATATAGCGTAGTTCCGTTTCGTAGGACCACATAGCAGTGTTTAAATAAAGAAAACGGTACATTATCCATTCCCGTTCGACATCCATCTCAGGAGCTGTGTGAAACCGTCTATTCAGAGCAAAATCAAAATACAGCTGCTTATTACCTGTTTTAAAGTACTGTGAAGTCAGACGGTGAGAAAGGTGGTTGTGTTGTTTTGAGTCGTCGCGTAATGCTCAGTGTGATGAGTTGCTGATGAGGCTGTTCCAGCCGATATGCCCAAGTGCTCATGTACAATAAATTTTCTTTATGTTTTACTCATATACAGCACCTTACAGATGGCACAAGTAACGAGGTGTGTGAATAGTATGATGTAACTGGAAAAATAATCTGAATATATATATATATATATATATATATATATATATATATATATATATATATATATATATATATATATATATATATATATATATATATATATATAAATCATTTCCTGTGGCACCCTCGGGGATGCATAGGGCCTCGATGAACTCACACCACCACATCCTATCTTGTGCTAACTCCTCAAGATCTCCCCAACATTGTCTCATTGTCCTCACCCACGTCTCTTTTGGCCTTCCTCTACCTCTCCTACCAAGTGCCACCCACCCTGGTGTACCTCGTACTATTCCCTGTCTCCTATACACATGTCCTAGCCACTTCCATCGTGAGAATCTAACATATTCATCGATCGGCTGCACTCCCTTTATTTCTCTAATTCTACCATTTGGTATCCTTTCCCACCACTTAACTCCTAATATTCTTCTAAGTGCTTTATTTTCAAACACCAAGAATTTATTTTCCATAGTCACTGTGCTGTACCAAGACTCGTGTCCATAAATTAAGATACTCCTAACCATTACCTTATAAAGTTTGATTTTTGTATGCACAGAAAAATTGTTATTATTCCAAATATTTTTAAGCATTCCCATTGCCTGATTAGCCTTCTTTAACCTTTCCTCGAATTCAAAGTTCAAAGAACCATCCTTGGCTAAATAAGTACCTAAATATTTAAACCTATCAACTTGCTTTACAACCATACCTCCAATTACACATTCCTGCGCATTTTCCATATTCATATTGATTATTTCAGTTTTTCCACAATTAATAACCAAACCCACCTTGCGACCTTCACTCACCAAACAGTCCAACACTCTCTGCATCTCTTCTGGCCCATCACAAATCAAAACTATATCATCTGCATAATCTAAAACCAAAAGTTTCCTGTTCTCTCCCCAAAGTATACCTGCACCGGTTTCTGTTCCAACGCGTTTCATAATGTAATCAATGACCAATATAAATAGTAAAGGCGATAGAACACCACCTTGAATTACTCCGGACTTGACTTCAAACGAATCACTCAGACAACCATCAACCATCACTTTACAAAATGTGTCCTCATGCATGTTCATAATGACCCTCACAAACTCCTCTGGTATTCCATAATGTCTCATGATCTTCCCCATAGTCTCTCTCGAAACACTATCAAAAGCCTTTTCAAAATCAACAAAACAAAGACTTAACGGTACTCTCATTTCATTAACTTGCTGCATCAAATGCCTAACTATAAAGATCTGATCATTGCAACCACGTCCCTTTCTAAAACCAGCCTGTTCATCCCTCAGAATACCCTCAACCACCGGCTCCAACCTATTTAACAACACTCTACTGAAAACTTTCAAAGCTATCGGTGACAAAGAGATTCCCCTCCAACTACCACATTCACTCAGGTCTCCCTTCTTCGGAACTTTAACAATTACACCATTCTTCCAAACTGATGGTAGTAACCCCGTCACCCATATCTTATTGAATAGCTTGGTCAAGATCATTATTAATCTATCCCCCTCCACTTTAAACATTTCCGAAAATAAACCATCCTCCCCTGGTGCCTTATTATTCTTTAACTGTTTTACTGCTTTCTCCACTTCTGCAAGCCTCAACTCTCCTGTTTCTATATTTAAATCTTCCTGAGCAGACGGTATATCCTCTTCTGGTGGTATTGGTCTATTAAGAACTGTCTCAAAATGCTCTTTCCATCTATTTTTAATATCTCCATCTTTGGTCAATAAATTTCCTTCCCTGTCTCTAACTGGTATTTCCTTGCGTTTACCTGCATTACCACTCAGTTCTCTAATCGATTCATATGCTATTCTTTGACTCTGTCCATCATATTTGTTTATTAAGATTTCAGTCTCTGCAACCTTTTCATCCACACATCTTCTTTTATCTCTCCTAGCTAACCTTCTTACTTCTGAATTCAAACTCCAGTACGCAGCTCTTGCTAATTCAATCTCTTGTTCATATACGCATTGCATCTCACTCCTGAATTTAGCCTCACCTCTCTTTTTTATCATATCCCACGTTTCCTCTGATATCCATTTCTTTCTCCTGAATCTATGTCTCCTTCCAATCGTACATTTAGCAGTCTCATGCAAAACTTTGTTCACATCCTCCCACATCTCATCTACACTTCTCTCACCCTCTTCCAACGTTTCCAACACCAAAAACCTATTTCTGCATTCTAATCTGAATTCCTCCTTTTCTTCCCCTTCCCTTCTAAGCTTAACAATATCGTATCTACCAACACCAGATTTTTCCTTCTTCTGATTTTTAAGTTTAAACCTTATTTTTGCAATGTTGAGTTGATGGTCACTAGCAATATCCGCTCCCCTTTTAACATGAACATCCAGCAGAGAACTTCTATGCCTCCTACTGATAGCGATGTGATCAATCTGATTTTTATATTTTCCACACGGCGACACCCAAGTTGTCTTGTGTATATTGCAATGCTGAAAGAGTGTGCCCCCGATGACTAAGTCATTTGCTAGACAGAAGCTTCCAAACCTCACTCCGTTTTCACTCATCCTACTACCAACTCCCATCTTACCCATACATGCCTCAAATCCCTCATTTGAACAGCCCATTACTGCATTAAAGTCTCCAATGCAGATCAAAACATCATGTCTAGGTACCCTTCCTACTTCTTCTTGCAGCTTTTCATAAAATGTGTCTTTCCTTTCATCGTGTGCATCATTAGTAGGTGGATAACACACAAACAGACTGATGTTGCCATGATTTGATTTAAACCGTGCGTATAACAATCGCTCATCTATAGGATCCCACTCACATAAAGCCTTATATGCCTTACAACCCAGCAACAATCCTACTCCCTGATAATGCATTCCGTCCTGTCGGCCAGATATCAATAAACGTATACCATCCTCCAAATCCAACTTATCGACTCCAGTTAATCTAGTTTCTGTCAGAGCACAAATATCAAGGCCGTAATTTTGAAAAACCTTCACTAACTCATCGATTTTACCGTCATGATTTAGCGTTCTCACATTCCAGTTACCAATTTTAATTGTATTTTTTGCATTAACAAAGGAATTAGATTGTAATTGAGGCAACCGTGAGATTCTTAGCACCCCCTGCCCATTTAAGGGCTGCACGAGACTGGGGGCCATTATTGTTCTTTCAGAGTCCATCAAGGTTTCTTTGGCTAACTTCCTGAACACCTCGCCATTGTGTTGCAGTCGCAGTAGGCAGCTAACTTGCCTGATTGCCCACACCCGAAAGACCCAGCTATGCTGTAGCCAGTCACGTGCCGGCATGCTTCCCAGCCATTTTACTCTCAAGGAGTTCCTCTGCCTGAGAAAGCAGCCACCCCCCTGCTCCCGAGGGCTTTTGATCTGTGTAGGTAAAGGGCAATCACTCCCTCACTAGCCATATACAGTGTATATACAGTGTATAGGCTACACTCACCACTATATATATATATATATATATATATATATATATATATATATATATATACATAAAATGCGTGGCTTGAAAAACAGTGCCCCTGGAGAATACCATAGTACCCCCGACGACAGGGCAAGCCAAGAACAACGTAGTGTGCCCACAGATACGTCGACACCCCCACACGGACCCCACGGGGTGGCCGCCACCAGCCACCACCACTCCGGGCAACAGTGACACATGTCAGCCTGGGCTGTGCGCCCCTGTGACATGCAGCCACCTGGCAGCCGCCACCGTAGAAGTACACTACCTTCGCGTAGTGGAATTGCTGAGCCGGCTAGGGATGGAGTTAGAAACTATACTCCAGACGGCGCCCCTCTGGTAGAGACAATCTATGGTCACTCCCAAAGTGTTCTAGTAGAGACGATCTATGGTCGCTACCAAGGTGATCAGGTAGAGACGATCTATGGTCGCTCCCAAGGTGTTCTGGTAGAGATGATCTATGGTCGCTCCCAAGGTGTTCCGGTAGAGACGATCTATGGTCGCTCCCGAAGTGTTCCGGTAGAGACGATCTATGGTTGCTCCCAAGGTGTTCCGGTAGAGATGATCAATGGTCGCTCCCAAGGTGTTCAGGTAGAGACGATCTATGGTCGCTCCCAAGGTGTTCCGGTAGAGACGATCTATGGTCGCTCCCAAGGTGTTCAGGTAGAGACGATCTATGGTCGCTCCCAAGGTGTTCCGGTAGAGACGATCTATGGTCGCTCCCAGGGCGTGCAGAGTAGAGAGACATCCCCATGGCAGGAGACAGGAGCCCAGGCTTCCTGTCCCAGAGTGACCCAGACAGGCCTCCCAGCCTCCCCTGGTCTCTGGACCCTATGCCTGGCTCTAGAGCAGATGCACCTGACAGACCCCATTGGAAGTTGCTGCCGCAGCTCTCCCCTGCCGGCGCCCCTAGATGCTGGAGACCGCAGTCCACAGTCTCTCTCGGCTCTCCCCAGGACACCCGGGCATGATCTCTCTACGCCCCCACGATGCCGGGACCTATCACAGAGGTTCCTGGAGCTATTCGGCCCCAGTCCCGAGGGCCACACGCCGGAGCCAAGTCCGGAAGCCACGGGAAGTCCAGGACGTGAGAGGACGCCCTTACGAACTATCCCGTGCCCTCTCGGCACGCCTCGCATTGACGGTGCCCCTAGCCCAGCATGATCACCGATGACATGTTCCTGTCTATCCCCCTGATGAATACGTGTGATATTGTAACATGAGTGATTTAGGTTAAGTGTGATTTCTCCTAATGTAAGTATTGTGCAGTGATTTCATATAATGAATATCGGGGTAAATCAGATCACAGTGAGAAGTTAAAGGACGAGAGTGTGGAACAAGATCTGATTGACTATACATGTGAGTGACATCTCTGTTATATAATTAATAAGCCTGTGCCTATAAAGACATACCCCCATTACTGTGAAGGAACATTGTGAAAGGAAGTATTAATAGTATTCTCTCCTTCCCCCACGCTACCCATAAATCTTGTTTATCATCCGCTCACACTCCCATATCTCAAGTAAGTGTAAATCAAGGATAAAATCAATTACCAAAGTATTTTGGCTAGTGGAAACCATATAAACTTCACGGCTAATATCTGCCGCCTTCCGGTATTACCATAACTTTCCCTTAGCCGTCACAAGTCACTCCCCGCACCTCCCCTATCTCCTCCTATAGTGAGTCTCAACCCCCTCCCCGCGTCCTCCCGCGCGCGTCTATATTTACTGCACTCCTGATACACTAGGATTGTTTGTTTTGTCATCAGTATCAGAGAAGCAAGTATCCTGCGAATACACATATCCTAGATAAGGTTTTATGTTGCTATATATTGTGCTGTAATATCTGCTGATTTGTCCTGTGTCTGACTGTGGTAATATATGTGTAAAGGTTGTTGCCTAGAGTTTTTGTGTCCTGCCTCTCTTTATTGCACTAGCTCCGGTCTCGAAAGAGGACCCTGCTCCACGTTAGGTGAAATAGGAACGAGAAGTTCACCTAGCATTACAATATATATATATATATATATATATATATATATATATATATATATATATATATATATATATATATATATATATATATATATATGTGTGTGTGTGTGTGTTTGGGTCTGTTATGATGTGGGAGGGGTAAACCAGTTCTGCTGTCGGGCCCTGCTGCGGATGTCAGTGATTGCATTGCGCAGTTGACCCTTGTGCGGTGTGGTGCAGTGAGGATCTGTCCATTCTCCCCTTTGGGGCTAAGATGCGAATGAATGTGTTTGAACGGATGAGTCCTGTCTCGGCTACCTCCCTTTCCTTGGGGGAAGCAACCTAGGTATATATATATATATATATATATATATATATATATATATATATATATATATATATATATATATATATATATATATATATATTTTTTTTTTTTTTTTTTCGGGGAGGAGGGGCGGGGAAGCAGTTCTAAGTGACACCAGTGGGAAGTGTTCACCGAGTAGTCTTTAAAGAGTATTCCTGAGAGTGAAGCTAAGGGTCAGATGTATGTTACGGGAAACTATATGGTGCTTCTCAGAACAGCAGTCACGGTGCAGTCATTGGCTGAAATCGTGCAGCCGTATTCAGATTCATCTATACCACCACCCATGTTGAACAGGTAAACCCTTAGGAGTCTGGATGGTTCTATCGCATGGAATGGACCTGCAAACAGATTCGGGCAAAAGTAAATCCAGTAGGCAGGATCATAATCGTGATAAATCCTGTCTGTTACACATTCAGTACAGGAGAATGTGAACATACTTTTGAAAGAAGTTTTCTTCCCTATCAATACACCTGTGGATAAAACCGATGTGTTACTCATCATCCATAACTAAGAATAGCTAATCTTTTATTTTCTGATGTTCATTAAGATTCGTATAACTTCATCACTAACAGTAGCAAGCCTTAGTAGCAAATAATTTCAGAAAGTCTTGTGGAAGTATATATATAAAATATTCTTAGGTGTCATTACGAAGTAATGTTTCAAATACCATCAATGTACTGACATAAGAAAGTGTATCACGTACGAGGACGGCTGGGCCTGAAGGAACGGACTGTCAAGTCTGAGGCCAAAGTTGCACGTTAAACACACACACACACACGCAGTAACCAACCTTGATTTACTAACACCCATACTCCTGAGCTAGTAACTATTAGTTCCATGTGCTGTGATCAACCATTTTGGCTTGTCACTCTGTGTAGCCACCGGAAAGTAGCAGCAAATCTAAGTGGGTGATTGGTGTGTGCCCCCACCAATCAACTGCATTACAGCAGTGGCTGAAATAATACAAATATTTATTATAATGAAAATGATATTATTATAATAATCATTGTATGATCTGGTTTACTGAATACACTCACAACAATTTTCACTGGATCACAAAGAAAGCCAGAACGAGAAGTGTTTTGAGGGCAGTCATGGTGGATACACTATTAAACCTTAACCCCTCATTCCGGATCACGTCCACTGAATTGTAGTACATATCTTATACTTTAACTTGGTCTAAATTTTCATCCCTTTGTAGCTCATTTCATATTGCTTAGAGGCAGCGTAATACAAAACTACTACTACATCCTTTTCAGTGCACCCCTTCTTGACTAGCATCTTATTCAACTATTATAACTGCATTCAAGACGGAGGGATGACAATTTTCGGCCAGGTTAGAGTAAAAAAGATATAGTCTTGCTGCGTGAAGATATTAGCTTAAGAATGACCTCTCATTGAATGGGGACAAAATAACCTTGTCTCATTTAATGCTAATAAAACCAAGTATATACAATTTACTAATGGACAAACATTGCCAGATTCCTACATTACCTTAAATGCTACTAATATTCCCATCTCCCAAAATATTGACATTCTCCGTGTTACGCTAAACAATGACCTCAGGTGGACCTCTCATGTCAGATCACTTGCAAAACCGCCTCAAAGAAACTTGGATTATTGTACTGAGTTTGTAGCTTCTTCACTGACGAGCAGTTACCTATAATTTATAAGAGTCATGTGTATTCTCAGCTGGAATACTTCTCGCCCTTGTGGAGTGGATGTGGAGAGGTTGCACGAAAGCAACCAGACAAAATTTAGAACAAAGCTGTTGGAATTATTAATAACCCTGCAGTTACAAATAAACTACCTCCCCTACAGGTGAGAAGGAATGTTGCCTCCCTTGCATTATTTTAAAGATACTTTTATGGCAAATGCTCAAACTAAGTTGCATCCATTGTGCCGCTTCTCCTCGTGCTACACGTACATCTGGTAGCGCTCATAACAGGAATGTCTCACTGTCATATTGCAGAAATTCTGCCTATCAGAAATCTTTTATTCCCCGAACTGCATCTGTCTGGAACTCGCTTCCCAAGAGGTGATTCCCCCCAAACTTCAACCTACAGCTGTTCAGATTTTTTATGAATGAAGGACGCCAGTAACCTGTTGTAGGGTTTTTTTTTAATTCGTTTTTTTCTTCCCTCTGTTGTAGTATTATTAATGAAATACAGCATAGTGTCCCTTGGAACGCCCAACCACCTCCACCAGGAATCCAGCATTGTGTCCCCGTGAACTCCCAGACACCCCTTCAAGGACCCCACGGAGAAGCAGCAGCGGCACACCGAGACTCAGTGTGACAACGGCCCAAGTCAGCTTGGTCTGTACGCCTCCATGACTCAGAGCCCTCCCGCCGTCGCCATAGCAGGAATCCTGCACTACCTTTCGGGCGAGTTTCCACCAACCAATCTCGGGGTGGAGCTGTCTGTCCGGCTTCTGCCAGCGCCCCTAAGGAGTCGGCCTGTAGCCACTCCCGCCTTCTTCAGGAGTCGGCCAGTAGCCTCTCTGAAGGTGTCTTCCCTCTTGGGACGGCCAGTAGCCGCCCACCCCTCGCTAAGGAATCGGCCAGTAGCCGACCTGAGGGTAACAAGGAGATGGCCTGTAGTCGCTCCCACCTTCGTCAGAAGGTGTCCTTCTGGAGATGGCCTGTAGTCGCTTCACACCCGCTCCTGAAGGAGTCGGCCTGTAGCCGCTTCCACCTTCGTCAGATGGCCAGTAGCCGCTTCAGAGGCGTTGCCCCTGAGTCGGCCAGTAGCCGCTTCACACCCCTCCTGCAGGAGTTGGCTTGTAGCCGCTCCAAAGGTGTCCCTGGGTTCGCTGGTAGTTATTCACCCTCTCAGGCCATGGCCAGTAGCCGGGCCTCGGTGCCTTGTGGTCGCGCCCTACTGAAGCCACGACCAGTAGCCGGGCCCCACGGCCGGAAGCAGCAGAGAGCAGCCCCGCTGCCCAAGCATGAGACGAGTTCCCTGACCCCCGACGCAGAGGACGTAGAGGAGTACTGGAGAGGCCCCAGTCTCTGCTCCCTACGGCTGGCCCTGGAGAAGACTCACCTGATGGACCCTGATGCACACCGGTGACCCTGCCCCTACCTGACGGCGCTGCCTAGCTTCAGGGGCCGCAGCCCTCGGGAATCCCAGGCCCTCCCCAGAACGGGCACGCCCCTACGGTGGAGGACCTCTACCTCCGGCAGGAACTTGAACAAGAGGTTCAGGCAATTGTTCGGCCCCAGTCCCAAGGACCACACTCCTGTCCCCAGCCCAGAAAGTACGGGGCCCCTTCGCCACCTGCAGCCCCGAACGAGAGAAGATGACCCTGCGTGTGATCCCGTGCTCTCTCGGCACGGCCTCCCCTGGCGGTGCCCCTGCCCCGGCAGAGCTGTAGCCGGCTTGACTCCCCGCCGCCCAGTGACCCATGAGACAGTGACTGCGCCCCTAGTGTAGTATAACAGTGGCGAGGCGATTTAGTGCATTCGTAGTACGAGACCAAATGTTTAAGTGAAATTGGAATAATAAGGGTCTAACAATGACAAGGCGGAACAGTGAATAGTCCATGTAGAATCAAAGTGATAGTGAATAAGACCCATGCACAATACCCATCATATCACAGTAAGAGAAACACCCAAGCCGTGGAGTTTGTATTAATAATTAACCAAAAGTCCCTTGCTCCCAGAAAATAATAAAGTGAACACACTACCAGTAAACTCCGCCTCATACTACTATAATCACAATTAGATCCCAGTGCCTTACACCCTCCCCTAGTGAGCCCCATCCTTAACTCCTCCACGCGCTCAGAGACCTTGGACTGTACTAATTCTGCATACTCTGCCTCGAGTGTTATTTTAGTGTATTCTCCCATAGTATGGTGAGATACTGATTATCTAGATATAAGTGTTTGTGATTAACCAAATATTGTGTTGTAACATCTGCTGTTGTCCCTTGTCTGACTGAGTAATACACGTGTAAAGGTTATTGCCTAGAGTTTTTGTGTCCTGCCTCTCTCTTATTTGACCTAAGCCCCGGTCTCGAAAGAGGACCCCGCTACACATCAGTTGTTTTAGGAACGGGAAGTCGAGCCTTAAACACCTAGCACTCAAAAAAAAAAAAAAAAAAAAAAAAAAAAAGTTTATCAAGACAACAGCTAACTTCTCTAACTCGATAAATCTACCAGAAGCTGAATAAAATCGTCGGGGGGAGGAACAATAATGAGAACAGACATCCCCGGGCTGAGTGGGATATATCTCCGACTGGACTGCATACAGCTTTATTAAATCGATAGTTTTTATATAGGCTTAGTAAATGAGAATATTAATGTGTCACAGCGAAGATAATATATTGAACAAGCATCCGTAGAGGAGTTACAACCCGAAATTACTGAAGGCCGAAAAGAGATTAACCCCCTCAGAATTTTAGCATCTTTCATTTTCCACCATTCTTCCTTCAGCTGCTTGCTTCTTTGTTTTTTCAGTGAATTAGGTATCACAAAAAAGCTCCATAATTAAAATCATTTCCCAGAAATCAAAATATGAAGTTAATGCAAATGAGGCTTACATCCTATTTTGACAGAGCAACAGTCTTACACATTGTATGCATTGTGTCCTTTCATGTTCCTACAGTAATCATCAAGAATCAGTCCTCATTTATCATTTCTTTGAACACATACACTGGTAAATCTTTCTTTTGATGAGAATTATGCAACCGTATATGCCATACCACGTTGAGTACACCGCTTCCCGTCCGATCAGCAAAGTTAAGCAACGTTGGGTCTGGTTAGTACTTGGATGGGTGACCGCCTGGGAACACCAGATGCTGTTGGCATCCCTACGTGTCAAGTGGGGTTGGTGGAGGATTAGTGCTCCTCCCTGTAAAACAATTAACTCTAAGCCCTTGGTCACCCCGTTTGGGATACATGGCGTCTGGCAATGAATGAAAATTTTCTTTTTTACATCGCTACCAGACATTTCTGCGCATTTTGGGAATGATCTTACTTATGAAGAAGTAATCTACGGCTGTCATCCCCGCCAATTAGGTGTCTCTTCTCACTCGACTGGAATCGCCCGGAGTTAATGTGAATAAAATAAACGGTACAAAGCCAGACCGAAGGGGTCAAGAAGTGCGACAGTGCAGCTAAAGAATGGATGTGAGAGAAAATTGTTTAAAAGTTTCCCAGCAAAGTTCGAGAAGTTACCCATGAAACAATTTCATTTTCTCTTCATAAAACACGGATTCGTTTTCTGTCGTAAAATTGATAACAAACTAAGAAAAAGTTGCAAAATTGTGTTCGTGAATTTAACCCCTTCGCAACAAGCAATCTGAGCTAAAGTGATGAAACTCGTCTGGGGGGAACAAGAATATATACGCCATCGTGCTTAAGAAGTTAATGATGTGCAATTATACTCCAAGTCCCATATCATTAAACTTAGGAAATGCTGCTGATGCATCTCTCTTCCTGCATCATCAACTTAAGACAGTCTGCTAGATGAAGAAGAGTCCTTGTATCTCTCTACATTCCGATATACTGAATAGTAACTGTTTCACAACCAAGGCGTCTTTTTTTTTATTTTATTTTTTTTTTAAAATTATATGGCCACTTCTGATACCTCCAACAATTTTATTTTGATTCTGACAGAACTGTGAACTGTTGGGAATAGATGTGGAATTCATTAACCCCCTTCAGTACGAGAGATCTCTTCATGATTCGATAAAATAATGTAAGCAGCAGTAGCAGTTAAGTATAAAATCGAAGTGACGTTCTCGGTTTCTAGATTTAGGCAGTTCCCTCCCTTTCTATCAGCTGCACTTTCCACTCATTCCATCCTTTTAGGCTGTTGCCACTCCAGTACCCTAAATGTCCTCCTACTATCTGTTCCATGAGGGACCTGATTTTCCTATGCCCATTTTCGCCTTTTATCTAACCTATCAGTAGCCAGGCTCCTCTAACCAGCGAAACCATTTTTTTTCTCTCTATCTATCTATTGCCAGACACCATAATCCCATAAGGGGTGGCCATTTGACTCTGAGTTATTTGTTTTGCGGGGAGGGGATTTTTTGTTTTTTTGTTTTTTTTTAATATGGGCATAATACTCTCAGTGCCTTTATTAAAAGCAAGGTTTCTTTTACCCCAGCGAGAGATACAATCTGAGTCAGAAAATAGGTGTGAGTTGAAGCGACTATTTTGATGAGCGTTATGAGAAATATATGGAAATGTTAAGGATGAAGTCATCAGCATATGAGTGAATAGGATTAGATAGGCAGCTCAGAAGGTCACTGATGTACAGAAATAAGAGAGTTGGTTGCAGGATAGAACCCTGAGAAACACCACTGTTGATAACTCTGGGAGATGAATAGTGTCCGTCTACTGGTTCGGCAGTTGCTAAAGGGCGATCAGAAAGAAAGCTACACAATACAGACCATAGAAGGACAGTTCGGAAATTAAAGATTACTCCTAGACTTGGCTGACAGCCTTTAAGATAATAAGTGCAATGGCTAAGCTCTTGTAAAAGTCCGGAAATGAGGCTGACCAAGAGTCTGAAAGGATGGTGAGAAGATAACGAGAGGGGTTTCGCTTGCGGCAGAACTCATACTGGCAACTGGAGTGAATGTTATGATAGCAAAGGAGTTATAAGACATTTTGTTTGGAATAAAATAATAAAAAAAATTGAGAGATACTGGACATTTACCTGCCGCATCCCCCTGACATACGTATGTGCCTAAACATTTTGTCACTGTGACTCCTGTTGACGTTTATAAATGCGCTGCACGTGCAAGGTCCATCATTTGCACATTTTTCAAATTTCGCGCGTGATTTTTGGTACGTATACGCAGGACACCTTCCTCTACCTGAGGCCAGGTGGGGACAATACCTTACCCCATGTGACCTCCCCCCCCACATGCCATTGTCTCAGCAACTCACCTGTTACCAGTGGCCTGGCCAGTAAAGACAAGTCGTGCCACGGTACTAAATTCAAGGCGAGAGTGATTCCCCAACTGATTACAATGTGGAGGACAAAGTTTACATGGCATTAGAGGAAGAAACGATCAAAGTGATGAATAGGTAATGTTGCCAAACGAGGTGCAGTATGTTGATGTGTCTGGTGAGTGAAATAACGCTTATTTCGCCTATATTACTGTGTGAAAACCAATATACTCTTGTACTACATATAAATTCGTACCAAATAAATGAATATCTACCTGTTCTGAGTGGTTTGGAATAATTACCCCTCCCATAGAAAACGTCTCCTATGGAGCCAAACTCGATAGAACATAGTGCCAGGTGAGGGTAGGGTCACCTGTACTGGCATTTTTAAGCTGGAGTGAGCAATTTCTCAATGAATTTTTGACGTTTCTCATAAAAAGTGGAGGTTTTAGCCAAAAAATGAACATCTGAAAATCTGCCGGGATTGGGGAAGGTCATTGGTGAAAAATCTGCAGGGATGGGGTAGGTTAAGCAACTATGCAATAGTGAGAGGGATGGGAATGGTAATCCTTTTTCAGAACAGGATGACTGAGAGTGAACTTCCAGCAATTAGGGAAATACAAGTCAAAAGACAAAAGCATAGTCTGGGAGTCAGCACAGAAGCACAGTTCTTGGGGACAGCAGAAAGGACCCCATCAGGCTTGTTCACCTGATCAGTACTCAGTATAATGAGGGCAGGAAGAACTTGAAGTCAAGAAGTGTTAATGTTTATCATGAAGAAGTCAGAGTGAGGAGGAGATGGAGAAAATATCACTGAAGTGTCTGAAGTGGAAATGTAGCAGAAAGTCTGGACGCAATATTCTGCCTATTCAGTAGAAGAAGCAGTTACAGAACCATCAGAACGGGATACAGGAAAGAAGGTAACCAAGTTAAGTTTTAGAAAGGTGGTAGGGTGCCAGAAAGAGCAGGAAGAATTTGAGTCAGAGTTTGGAGCATTTACCACTTACTTATAAGAGACTAGGCAAGATTCTGGGCAGAAACATATAAGAGACGAGATTCAGGGATGGGTTTATGTTTGTACCATTTGTAGGACTCCTCCTCATTGCAGGTAGTGTTAGAACAATTGATATTAAATCAATGCTGTTTTGCTTCAGTCAGAGGGAAAGGGAAGAGAATGCTTACCCTCAGTACTGTGCAGAGCACATTCAGATGGCTCTCAATCCTGGAAGCAATACTCACTCCAGGAAAAATCAGAGCACTGGCTGAGGCCATCCCAATCTGGAGGTACACAGTGCCACAGCTGCTGCTTCGTTTGAGGGACCACAGATCTTATTGGTATAAAAGGATGTGATAGAATTGTGATCGGAGGAGACACGGAAAATAAAAGTTGACAGAATATCCAGTAGGAATACTTGTATGAAAAAGGTCAAGTACCGGTATATTGGAACATTCTCCAAGGTGGTCAGGGATACGGGTAGAGTGCTGTACAAGATGTTCTAGGTCATTAAGGATAAAAAAAGATGAAGCCTTGTTCACCAGGTGAATCAGTAGATGGAGAGGAGAGCCAAAGGTGGTGGTGAACATTGAAATCACCTCGACTGGAGACTAGAGAAAAGAGAAGTTGAAAGTATGTGTTCCATCTGATAAATATGATAGTCAAATATTTTTTTTTACTTGATAGACTTAGGAGATAAGTGAACATCACAGATATATTTAGTTAGAGAGTGACAGGATAGCTGAGGTCAGAGTGTAGGAAATTAAAAGGACTCAAGTTTAGGAAAATGAGGGCAAGATAATTTTATTGCATACATTCACATTCAGCCACCTTTAGTTTTGAAATGAGTATAAGTAGGAGGATATAGAGAAGGCTTTGCTATATGTGCAGTAGCATCAAACAGCTAAGTCTCACTGAGGAACAGGTGAGGCATAGATGTGAAAAGGTGGTGTTCAGCTGAGGAAATTAGAGAAAAGAGAGTGAATGTTTCAGAACTGATTAGTAAGAGAGTCAGACAATGGCACAAAGCATCTCGTCTGGTTGTCACCGGAAAATGAGGCTGGTATTGCAACAACAGGAACAGCAGTAAGTGTTCTCTAACTGTATATTCCATACTCCTGGAGGTCCGTGTTATTTTCCAACAATGTGTTTGAAAAAATCACAACTTTTTCCACACATTTGGGTCAGTAACTTTTTGGAATTGACAAATCAACTTTATACGTACCTAAGAAACCTTAAGTGTTTCAGGGTCCGCCAAAAATTACGTAGGGATTTCAGTTTAGTGTGAAGAACAGAACAAATATCATTAAGGCTACGATTAATTTCACAGGGATTCGAAACATTTAGATTATTGAAAATAAAGAGCACTTACAATGGTGATGATGGTATTGATTGACAGCGACAACGACGACGGCGATGATAATGAAGATGATACTGTTTGGCCAGGCGTGATTATGAAGATGGAGTGTTTCTTTCTGGAGCTCCTGACGGGAAATCATCCCTCTGGGGTACTCTATCTGCACACCGATGCGACCCTTCTCTCACCTCCACACTTATAACCCCAACAAGAAAACCGCGAAAACTACATTAATTAAAGCCAGGAATAAGACAGACAGTATTAGTAACTGAGAAAATGTGGATTCTTTCAAAAAATCTTTTATGGTATGACAGTTATCCCTCTCATAATTCACAAAATCTCTATTTTTTTTTCATACTCCGCTCATCATCTCCACAATTTTTCGGAAACAATATTGAATACCGACGTGGATATAACTATGGCCTAAAATGTGCCTAAATAATGTTTAAAACCTTATTTAAGTGTTGATAAATTCGCAGGTGTCCATGCCGCTTTCGTGTTCTGTAGGATCACCAATAACACACATGAGGATACCGATATGGAATGGACAGAATAAAGCCCAGAATAATGTGTTACGAAATCTCTGAAGCTATTGTTCTTTGACCCCTTTCAGTTGGATGCCGCATTTTTCCATTTTATTCATGCTACTAACAGTTTTATTTTTCACTGTGTGTGGGTTCTCCTAAGATGAACAAATTAATTTATAATGCGAAAAGAAAAATTAAACAACATTCTCGGACGGAAGCGGCTCCCTCCTTGAATCCCTTTGTTTAAAATTCAATACTTCTTACATGCAGACGATTCTGAGCAACTCAAGGGAGACTTTTTAAACTGGAGGGGTTAGATAGAGCCTTAATTAACTCTTTTAGACTAAGATTTTATTTAAACAAATGAATACAATAACTGTGGTAGTATGGTTAAAATGACAGATTCATGCCCGTAGTGATGGAGGTAATAAAATTGATAGATGCTGGGTCTAGTGTGGCAATATAAACATTTACGGTGTGGTGCTGTGATGATTGTAAGGATGGTGGAGGGTGTTGTAATTCAGTGTCACGGCGTGTTGAACATCACAATAACTTTAACATGGATGTAACTGGCTGTTGCATTCAGTGTGAAACCAGATAATTTTACCTGGTCAAGAGAAATAATAGTCGAAGGAAAGACCCTATCAGTACCACTAACCCGGTAAGTATAATGTTTTGGTTTCCAGCATTTTGATTTTCTTTGACTAAAATGTCGTCACTGGACCTGAGGAGGCTAAAAACATCATTAGCCCTTTTAAGTATTACTGTCTCTTGGTATTCTATTCTAGCTACAGCCGGACCACTTTTTTCACTGCGGGGCGTCAAAAGGTACTTACTTCAATCAGCATTTTCGATGTTACGGAAACTAAAGTACATCCAGTAAGGATAAACCAGAATATTTAGTTCATCGGAGATACATGACGAAAGGACGTGTGGTCTAGTCAGAAGAAAATTATACTGAAAAATATGAAAAAAAAAAAAAAAAGAATGAAAAAAGCTGGTGGAAGAGAACAAGCATGGAAAACCCTGAAAAAAGGAAACATAAAAAGTGACGATTGTGTTTTATTCTCGGGATGGAAGAACACGAACATGGAAAATGAAGAATTAAACCAAGACATAAAAAGTCAATGTTTTGTATTGTTATCAGTTTGTATAATCATTAACATTCTCCATGTCTGGTTAGTATTGTACCAGCAGCGGACGAACAAAGACGGGGTGTTGCAACGATCCTGTCGCTGTTTTCCTGCCATCTCTCGTTCCACCATGACCGCCCTCACTACGCTACTCTTGCTGGCTGTCTGTGTGTTCAGGTGAAAAACATTATGGGAGTCACCAATATTCCAGTCCACATTAATCATGATCGAAAACATTTTTTTTTTTTTTTCACCCTGTCCCCTTTTGCCGATAAGGGCTAAGGCGTTGCCCCTGAGTGAAGGACATTTATTATTATTATTATTATTATTAGTAGTAGTAGTAGTAGTTGTAGTAGTAGTAGTAGGAGGAGGAGGAGGAGGAGGAGGAGGAGGAGAAGAAGGAGGAGGAGGAGGAGGAGGAGGAGGTGGGGCTCTTACCATCCACTCATTCGACGTAGTGCTGCTCTTGGGTGACTGACCTTTCCTCTCTTCCTTCCTTTCTTTCCTTCCTTCCTTCCTTCCTCTTCTGTATTTCTTTGCTTCATTCTTTCCTCATCCATCTGTCTACGGGTGACTCTACACTGAGTGACAAGCCAAATGGTTTCTTGTACACTAGGAAACCACTTACTACGCTGGATGGCAACCACATAACCAAATCTGGTGGTTTAGTGGGTAATTAAGGCGCTCCAATATGACTAATCCTGTGTAGCTTTATATGCAAGGGATGGTTGGAGTTTATTGCTCACGTAATTCCAGTCAGGGATGAGTGAGGCTGGTCACTCTCATCTTAAATGTCAGGACCAACTTGCCTATCCCCGGGCTCTACGGTCCTCATGGGGGAACACAGGATTGGGTGATGTATGTACGTATGCATGTTATTATTATTATTATTATTATTATTATTATTATTATTATCATTATTATTACTATTATTATTATTATTATTATTATTATTATTATTACTATTATTATTATTGTTGTTGTTGTTGTTGTTGTTGTTATTATTATTATTATTATTATTATTATTATTGTTGTTGTTGTTGTTTTGTTATTATTATTATTATTATTATTATTATTATTATTATTATGAAGCTGAAAGTTAATGTAAACAAAAGTAAAGTTATGGTGTTTGAGAGGAATGAAGTCACAGAGTGTGCAGTGAGGTTGGATGGTGAGGATATGGAGAATGTGAGTGCATTCAAGTACTTGGGTAGTGTGATGAGTAAGGATGGAACTTTGGGGGATGAAGTACGTGAAAGGGTACAGCAGGGAAGGAAGGTTGTTGGCACACTGAAAGCAGTGATGAGAAATAGGGAGGTGAGTATGGAAGTTAAGAAGTCACTGCATGATAGTATTGTGATCCCTACCCTGACGTATGGAAGCGAGGCATGGACCTTGCATGAGGGGAACAAGTCAAGAGTGAGAGCAGTGGAAATGAGTTACTTGAGAGGAGCATGTGGAGTGACATGGAGGGACAGGTTGACGAATGAAGAAGTGAAGGAACGTTGTGGGGTAGATGTGGATGTGGTTGAAAAGATTAGGAGAAATACACTGAGGTGGTTTGGACATGTGGAGAGGATGGAGAATGAAAGACTGACTAAGAGGGTGTATGTAGGTGAGGTGGAGGGAGGGAGAGGGAGGGGTAGACCGAGGATGAGGTGGAGGGATGGAGTTGAGAGGTATATGAGGGAGGGGGGGGTGAGTTGGGGGGAGGGAAGTCAAATGGTGGGTGACAGAGTGACTTGGAGGCGTTTTGTCTGCGGCCACCCTTTGCGGGATTAGGGCGTCGGGCTATAGATAGATAGATAGATTATGTAATTCCTATTTTCAATGTACAGAAATATACTATATTTTTTAGTGTTATGCTGCTCGCTCTTCTGGATCTCTGCCACCTCACATCAAAGTTTGTGAACTTGCCTTAATAGTAACCTGACCACCTTTGCTTGTGAAACGTAATGCACACAACAACCCTGTGGTAGAGATTAAACCTATCGATTTTGAAGGTTCTAAATCTCTCCTACCTCCCATCCTTCTATTCCCAGCAAACCTTCATGCATGGCAGCTTATGGAAGCATTACCTCAGTGGATGGGACACCTTTAGGTTATCCACTTCAGCCCAGTGATACATTTTGCTGTTCTTTCTTGCTCTGGAGATATTATATTATTCAAGACACGGGACGTCTCGTAAAGGACAGGTTCATACGGGCTATATTTTATCCTTCCCGTCTGGTTTGAAACGTTCATGCCAGGTTGGAAACAAAAGTCTGAGAATGGCAAAATTAGATGACAAAATACGTTCTCATGGTGAAGGGAAATTATGTAACGCGTATGCACCATAGGCTTTGGTATGGGAGAGATATGAAATTCAAGGCGCAGTTTGTGGGTCTGGGAAAAACAGAAGTGTCTGTGATGCACAAAAAAAGTTTCTCCAATCGATATTCTGGTCATATTGGCTCACAGAGAATGTGATGAAGTATACCGTCTGCTGGTAGGTACTGTAGTTAGCTTCTTCAGTTTGTGTGTGTGTGTGTGTGTGTGTGTGTGTGTGTGTGTGTGTGTGTGAGATCAACGATCGGCTTTAACGGTAGCGGTATTAGATGACAGAGGACATGATGAAAAATGGGTATCCAAATTTCAAATCAGTATCTACTATCCTTTAGCTCAATGAAGACCAACAAAATAAGTGGGCAGGAAACAAAGTACGTAGGTAGGAAATTAACTGGTCTCTATAGAGGTACATCACGATCTGAGCACTGTCCTCTGTAGAAGTATTTTCCAAACCAAGGGTGCCATCCTGCCCATCAACTCACACACATTACATCACTGCTGGTCGATACCATACTAAATAGGCAGGCTCCCTCTTGTTATGATAACATTACAAGCTTAAAAGATCTATGACAATTGTTTATATATGGGCACAGTTCAAAAAAAAAAAAGAGTGAGAGAGAGAGAGAGAGAGAGAAAGAGAGAGAGAGAGAGACAAGAAAACTAAGGATCAATCCCTCCCCACCACATCAATCAACACTCAATGTCTGCGGCACAGTAACTATCATACATCAAAACTAGTGTATCTGAACAATCCCAACCCTCTCTGTCGTTACCCTTTCCTCATGTATCATTGTGTGTGGATACCACATCCCAGTGAGCAAGCTTTCTTAACCCTCTCTTAAACTCATGGAACTTGATGGAAGCAAATATCCAAGCCATAGCCCTGTTTATAAATAAATATATATATATATATATATATATATATATATATATATATATATATATATATATATATATATATATATATATATATCATCATCAGCCGTTTGAGTATCCACAGCAGGACCGGCCTATCCCGACCGAAGTCGGGACGATACAGCCAATGTATCTCTACTAAGTGGCTTAGGCTGTCTGGTAGAGATTGTATATATGGTGAGAAGTGCTTGTAAGTATAATTGTAGTGTTGGAGTGGCTTCCGATGAGTGTGTAGTCTGTGAACCAAGTGTAATCGGCCCGAGCAAGCCGACTGGGTGCAAGCATACTTTATAGTAAGCGACAGTGGTTCAACCACAGCACCCCTTGTGTCCGCCTATGTAGTACGTGGCCGGATGAACACTCCCAAAGTTTATTACCCTGGCGGGACGCGAACCCTGGTTCACCCGTGTACTAAACGCACGCTTTACCACAGTACCACAGAGGCTCCATATATATATATATATATATATATATATATATATATATATATATATATATATATATATATATATATATATATATATATATATATATTACCCAAGAGTCTCGAGAGAATCATTAGGGTTTTTGCCTGCTTTACTTCTTACTCCTTTGCCATTCACCCACTCCCTTAGCATCATCACCCCAACCCGACACATCACGTCTTGTGCAGGCAGCATCTTGGTAAATGGATCATCTTCGGTCATATAACAGCCGTAAGGAATTAGCACAGGTACTGATTCTGAAGCCTTAATATGATTTGCTGTTCAGTGAAATGGCCACCAAAATTAAACTGAAAATAAGTGGTGCCAGACACAACAAACCTCGCCCGACAGCAGTTATTTTTTTGCTGTTAAGTACTTCTGCAATTTACCGTCAGTGCACAGTAAGTCTCACGTACTGGCGCAAATGTTTTCAAGTTACTTCCTCCGAAAAGCCGTGATTTTGCGTTTGACCTTTCAAGGTCAGTCAAGGTCAAAGGGCATGCTGCCAAATGAAAGCCCATATGAGACATCCCATATCATGGTAACAGTAAATATCTCTAACTTCAACAAGTTTCGAGTTATAGTCTCCTGAATATGCTTGACCTTGAGTTTGACCTTTCAAGATAATGTACGATCAAAGGTCAAGGTACCAATTAAAAACCCATATGGGATTTCCTATGTGTTGATAATAGTAAATATCTCTCTATCTTCAAGCAGTTTCGAGTTAAAGTCCCATGAATATCCGTGACATTGAGTTTGGCCTTTCAGGGCCACTCAAGGTCAAAGGTCTTGGTGCCAAATGAAAGCCCATATTGCGGGTTCCTGTATGTTCCTAATAGTAACCATACCTTCAACTGTTTTCAAGTTATAACCTCTGAAAATCCGTGACCTTGATTTTGACCTTTCAGAGTCACTCAGTTGCCTCCAAAATTTAAACACTTTCTTTGGGGACCAGTGCCCACATATCATGAAAATTCCATGAAATTTCATTCAGCCGTTTTTCCGTAATGTTGCTAACAAACAAAGAAACAAAGAAACAAGCAGAAACTCGACCAAAAACAATACTGTAGCTTGTCGGACTCCGTCCGGGCGAGGTAATGATGTTATTTGTTTGGAGGAATTAATCTGAGCAAGACTGCTTGGGCTGATGATGTTAGTGGTTCGAAAACCCGGGAGAAATTTTGCATCAAATAACAAAAACAACTATAACAAAAGCACAGACGACTGCAATAACAAGAACGACAGTGACAACATCTCAGATAATAATAATGAAATGAGAGAATATAACACCATCAAAATGACAACACAAAACAATGACTAGAATGGCACTCAGTAGAGCGTATACCTCTGTCAAGGCCCAACACGCAGTTCCTTCTAATTCAATGAAGTCTAATCCAGTATCATTGCAAAATACGTCTACTAGAGCTATTGCGAAATGCAGCTATTGCGCAATACACCTATGACGTAATCCTCACCTTTGTTATTAGGTACACCTCTGCAAGTTTGTAGCCCTATTTGTTACTGTAGGCAGCTGGAAAAAGACTGCCCCCTATAAAAGCATATTTAAATCCGCTACATCTGGATTATTATATGCATCCACGCCAAACTGTACACATTTGTAGATAACAACATCCTAAATATGCCTGATTTTTTTTTTTTTTTTTTTTTTCAATCAAGATTCATGCAATATTCACTCAAAAAATTACGGAAATGTCGAAAAACGCCCAATCTCGCAATGTTAAAGTGAAATAAAATTCTTGGATCCTCATCTTTATCCGGATCTGCACTAAAATTTAATGGCGTCTATTCTGGGCCAAGGCCCATTCTTCTACCTAGTTTCGTGGAAATCCGTCCAATAGTTTTTTGTGTAACCTTGCTCACAAACCAACCAACAAACAAATAAACAAACGGACAGGGATGAAAACATAACCGCCTTGGCGGAGATAACAAAGAAGACAGTAACATCAATGTACAAGAGCGATAACGACACCGGACTTAGCAAAACAAACAACAGCAAAGACAACATGACTAAAACAACAAAAAGGAGAAAGAGGATATCGAAAGAAAAAAAAATAGATAAGTAAATAAACAAACATATTACCCATGGAGATGAAGTAAGGACCAGATGGAAAGAATATTTTGAAAACCTGATGAATGGGAATAGAGAGAGCAGAGCGGCTGTAAACATGAATGGTTTTGCGGGTGTGCAGAGAAGGAATGCAGTGCCAGGAGACGTGACGCACAGGTGAAGAGTGCTGTGAAGCGGCTTGGAAATGGGCAAGCAGCTGGAGTTGATGAGGTGTATGCAGAGATGTTTAAGTGTAGTGGAGAGAGTGGAATGAAGTGCTTGTTGGAGATATGTAAGAAGGCATGGATTAGTGAAACTGTGCCTGCAGAGTGGAAAAAGGCTGTGATTGTGCCCCTGTACAAAAATAAAGGTGAGCGAAGTGAGTGCAAGAATTATCGTGGCATAAGTTTATTGAATCTGGTGTCATAAAGACTTTGCAGTTAATTGTAGAGAAGTATATGTTAGACTTGTGGTCGAGCGGCTTTTATATCTTGTAGTAGTTTCCCCACCAGATGTCATGTAGTGACGGGAGAGGTAAAGAATAGTATGGGACTATCTTTATTTGTCTTGGAAATATTAAACAGGTATAATAGTATAAGTCCTGGGTAGCTACCTCCCTGTCTCGCTATCTCTCTCTCTCTCTCTGTTCTCAAGCTAATCTCCGTCTCGACCTCTCTATAGGGTCGCTTGTCTCCTTCTAAACTCTCTTTCCTCACATCTCGTGTAGTAGGGTGTGTGTGTCACGTATCTTCCTCGTGGCAACAGAACTTTCTCACGAGAGGACTGCTGACAGCTAACTGAATCATCTTACTGGCCGCTGTCGTCAGCTTTCCCCCGTGTAAGCGTTTAGCGCTGCTCGCTTCTCGCAAACACAACACCTTCTCATCGTTTGACTTCCTGCTTCTATCTGTCTCTCTATCTATCTATTTATCTATCTATTTATTATGTAGTCCTATATTTGCTCGGCCGCGCGAAAATGACGTACCATCGACATTTAATAGTTAATATATATTAATACATACTACATACACATTATAATGAACTTATAAGCTAATTAAGTGAAATACATAATATTGTAAAGTAACATAATTGTATGAATATTGTATACATATATTATGCATAGTAAATAGTGATTATTCAGTAATATTACATTTTAAATAAGTTGAATACATATTGGAATAAATGCATTAAAGTAAATTATTTAACTGTAATACAGTATGTACTTGGGTTATTATAGTGAATTGCATACATGCAAGAATAAAAATAGTTTAAAATTAAGAATATTGTAAGAGTTACTAATATTTCATTTAAAGATAATGGTACTGGTCTGCCATATATGGGTCATTCTTCTTTGTGTTTTTTTTTTTTTTTTATATATATAATTAATACTATATACAAAATATATACACTTCATTCAGGGTGGTTAACTGTGATGTTAACTCTCCCCCCACTAAACAATGACTCCAAATTAGCAATTCTTGCATGCATTCTGTGCATGGCCAACAGCAATACTGCAACAACAATGCAGATAATTATGAAGACAGAAGGTGCTTGGCTATACACATAATATGGGTTGAACATACTCAAACTCAAATCTTCCCAGGGCTTCATTGTTTCATTGATCAGCTGCATAGTTTCAAACTTAGGTGAAGTCAGCTTAATACTTGTGCTCATGTTTAAGTCCATATCAGGCAGTGGGTGGAAATGTTTGTGTGTATGATTGAGGATGGCGTAGTGATTGATGGTGGAAAAAGTAGACATGGATGGTGTAAATACCGCACAGTAGTCTGGTGATATGTATAATCCTGAGGCTGATGTATGAGATGGTGGTATATCTGGACAGACTATGTAAACTGATGTGTTATGAGGGAAATAAAAAAACTGCGAGTGTCCAATGCGTTGATGGTGTACAAGTTTATCTGGAGCAAAAGTGAAGTTGCAATGATGATGAATATTGTTATTGCTGATGATAGCCATTTCACAAGGGACCGTATCAGTAGGCTGAAACGTGAAAATGTACGCAGGACAAAGATGAACAGCATGTAAGGATGTGCGGCACTTTCGCTCAATCGTTGACTCACTTGCGAAAGTGACAGTGTCTCGTCTCTTGGAGACCATGATGAGTTCGGCGTCTGTGTTGATGTTGATGATGACTAAAGTGTTGTTGTTTCTATAGGGGAAGGGGTGTATTTGGTATACTGTGAACAGGTCTTCCGTGATGAATGGTACATGAACTATCACTGATGTGGGTGTTAGTGTTGCTTCCAAGTACGGGTAATATTGCATAAATTCCCTACTGCGGAACAATGGCTTCAATTTATGTTTATGTATGCCTTGACTAACTATCTGACGTAGCTCATGAACTGGGAGTAAGTCATTTGTGATCTTGCCATCACCAGCATTCGAAATTCCTTGCATAAGTGCCCTGAAATGATCTCTAGTGTTCTCTAATTGTAGTAGAATCGTGTCAATATGTTCTGTGATGATGGAGAAGTGCTGGAAAAGGGTAACGTTACCCTCCAAGTTATTTATTTTATCTATACTCTCGAGAGCTACGTTTTCTGCTTGTTTCAGATTTTTCACAATTGTTTTCATTGCCAAGTTCTGTCCTGTGATGAATTTATCTTGGTATGTTAGTACCTGAGCTATCTTATTAAATTTTTTGTTTATTTCTTTAAGGTCATCCTCTGTAGCCAATCCAAAGATGTTCCCAAGAATTGCGCCGCCCAGATCGAACAAACCGCGCTTTTGGCGAGTACGTGTGATGTTGTTCCTGTCGCTCAGCACCTCTGTTCCAGAAGATGGGAGATCTTGGATCATGACGAGCATAGTTGACTTCGCCTGTTCTAGTTTCCATTTCGCTAACTTCACCATTTCATCCACTTCCTTGGTGATATGTGATTGTGAAACATAATTCCCTATCTTGAAGTCCAGAGTTCGCATCGGCGTCGCAAGTCTTTCTATATAAGTAGGTAAGTCATACAAGTAATCTAGACTTATTTCAGTACTCATGACATCCTTGACGATTGTAGTCGTGGCCGTTGGAGCTATGAGGCATCCTTGTCGTACTATATGCTTGGTGTCTAGGTGCGCATATACTCTTACTATGTATAGGAGAATCCATAGCATAAGTCCCTTCATCGTAACCTACGGTAAAATTTTAAATCTATTAATTTCCTATAAAGCTGTGGTTGATGATAGTGATGATGTGCGTTACGGTTGGCTGTTATTTCATTTATAGAAGGAGTTTAAATCGATATTTAATTCTCGTAAATGATGTACTGTAGATTTCATTGGAATAGTTGCACCTATGTTCGATTGTTTGGTATATGACCTTAATTTCTTTTTGTAATCATTGTTGTGTTCTTGCTTGGTTTCTTGAGGTACGTTCACCTGTTCGGTTGTATCCGAGGCTGAATAATTATGTGATAATTCCCTTGAAACTCGTTTTAAATGGTCAATATGAACTTGTTTTTCCTCGCCACTTGAAAGTGACTTAATTAAAACTTTGTTTGCCTTTATGTTAATTACTCTGTATGGGCCCTCAAATTTAGGGGATAATTTATTGTCTCTCGTATGAATGACTCCGTAAACAATGTCTCCTAAGCTGATAGGTGAATCTTTTGCCTTTTTGTTAAATGCCTCCGTCATTTCTTCCTTGGACATCGTTAATTGTTTTTGTACTCTTTTGTGTATGTCCTGGAATTCACGTAAACGGAGTTTAGAGTAATCATCGTAATTGTATATAGGCATGCTGTCACCTTCTAGGAGCTCATATGGTAATTTTTTATCCGTGCCATATATAATGAAATGTGGTGTGTCACCAATGGATTTATTTATAGACCCATTAATGGAGGCCTCTACTCTGGGAATCCAATCATCCCAGCTTGCATAATTTTCACTGAGAATGTGTCGTAGCACATCTAATACCTTTTATTTTGTCTCTCTACCAACCCATTCGATGCTGGGTGATAGGCCAAAACGTTAACCTTTTTAATGTTGTATTGTTTACATATTTCTTGTAAGATCTCAGAATTAAATTCTCCTCCATTATCACTTATTAATACCTTTG
The DNA here is from genome assembly GCF_032717465.1 of Coenobita brevimanus. Taxonomy (NCBI): domain Eukaryota; kingdom Metazoa; phylum Arthropoda; class Malacostraca; order Decapoda; family Coenobitidae; genus Coenobita; species Coenobita brevimanus. The sequence continues at coordinate 31,204,891 of NC_136957.1, read as the reverse complement.
GGGTAGTAAAGCGACATATTACATTATCTGTTATTGCCTTTGCTACTGTCTCTGCTGTCTTATCTTTAATTGGAGCTAAAATGACATAACGGGAAAAATGATCCGTTGCTACGAATAAGTATAGGTTATTATTGTATGATAATGGCAACTTGAGTAAATCAACAGCGACAACGTCCCATGGTTGATGTGGTACTGGGTAATTACCCATCGGTGCAGGTGTGATTGGGTATCCTTTGTGTTTCGCACATGATTCGCATCTGTCTATATGATTGTGTATATCTCTTCGTAATGAAGGCCAGTAATATAATAGCTGGGCTTGGTTGAATGTCTTATCCTTTCCAGGGTGTCCTGCATGTGGGCTGTCGTGTATCATTCGTAATACTTGGGGTATCATGTCATTAGGTACTACCAACTGGTTAGTATTTCTTTGGCGTTTTGGTTGTTTAAAGTTAATTTTGTATAATGTATTATTGACCATTGTGAATTGTTCAAGTGGGACATGCAGTTTGGGTAATTGTATGTCATCTCCACTTTCTAACTTGTATATTACTTTTGACCATACTGGGTCAAGTCTTTGTGCCTTTGCGATATCCTCGTGGTTTGGGATATTTCCTTTGAGATCTAACGCCGCAACCTGAATTGTGTTCGGGTTCCTAGATAATGCGTCCGCTACTATATTCATTTTACCTTGTATATAATGTATTTGTACATTGTAGTTTTCAACTGTACATTTCCATCTTGCTCTCCTCCCAGAAAGGAGTTTTCTTTAAACATACCCACCAGTGGTTTATGGTCGGTGAATAAGTGGATTTCGTAACCATATACCAAATCTCGAAACTTTTGTAATGCAAAAATCACTGCAAGTGCCTCTAAGTCTGTAGTGCTATAATTTTTTTCTGCACCTCTTGTTTGTCTGCTGGCAAATGCAATTGGTTGATTCTTTCCTCTTTTATCTTCCTGCATCAGTACAGCCCCTAATCCTTTAACTGATGCGTCTGTACAAATAAGAAATGATTTCGTGTAATCTGGATATGCTAAACAAGGTGCATTCGTTAGTTTAATTTTTAGATTGTTAAATGCCCTTTTTTGTTCTTCTTCCCATTGGAATACAGCATCTTTTTGAGTAGTTGGAATAGAGGGAAGGCTATATGAGAGAACTGTGGTACGAAGGACCTATAGTACCCAGCCAGACCTAAAAATTGTCTAACTTCGTCAGTCGTAGTGGGTTCAGGAAAATCTCTCACTGCCTGTATTTTGTCATCAGTGGTGTGAATACCATCAGAGCTTAATTTGTGGCCTAAGAAATTTATTTCCTTAAAGCAAAATTTGCATTTAGAAAGTTTAATTTTTAATCCAGCATCACTAAGCTTTTGTAAGAGTAAGTCTAATTTCCTGAGATGATCCTTAATATTCTTCGTTGCGATAATAATATCGTCAAGATAAACAAATATTCCTTGTCCTAAAATTCCGGACAATACGTAATTCATAAGACGCTGGAACGTACCAGGGGCTGTCCTCAGTCCCATTGGCATTCTTGTATATTGATAATGGCCTCTGTTTGTTGAAAAGGCAGTGTATTTACGTGACTCCTGAGATACCGGAATCTGATAGTATCCGTTTAGGAGATCGATGGTCGAGAATATATTATTCTCAGGACCAATATTCTGTAGAACATCACTTAGCAATGGCATGGGAAATCTGTCTGGGATGGTGTGATTATTTAGTTTACGGTAATCTACTACCGCACGCATTTCTCCATTTCTCTTGGGCACAAAGAAAAGGGGAGCGTTCCACGGAGAAACTGAAGGCTCAATAATTCCAAGCTTTAACATTTCATCGACATACTGATTTGCAAGTGTACGTTGGGAGTGTGGTATGCGATAAGCTGGTACGAAAATTGGTGGTGTTTCTGGGTGCACATTAATCATGTGATTAATCAAGTTAGTACACCCTAATCGTTCTCCGGGCAAGGCTACGGTGTCCCTGTGTGTTTCCAGCAGGGTTAACAAATCATTTTCTTCGTCAAATTCACCTGAGTGAATTAAATTCTCTTTATTCTTTCTCTATCCGTAGATTTTATCTCACTTGTTACTCCACCAATATTTATTTCCTTCACAGGGGCTAAACATTTTTCAATATTAACTATGCAAGTTCCCTTCTTCAACTGAACTTCCCCATTCATGTGATTAATAATGAATATCTGAGTTAGCCCTTCGTCGTTCGTATGACATAATGCGTTTTCTACTGACAATCCTTTTACTTTACATAATTCTTCTAAGACAAGAACAGTACTATTCCGTAATTTGCTCTTTATGGTAACCTTCATGTATGAATTAGGTGGTATAACCAAATCATTAGTGAGATGGGCTGGAAAAATTGATAAATCAGTACTGTTATCTGAGTCACTAATTCTGGAGGATGGGGTTGCTGGTGTAAGTGGATCTATACACTCATCTGTTTGTGTATGTTTGTTTAAGCCTTTAATATTACCAATTCTTTTTGGCTCTCTTCTACTAATCGGTGAGGGCTCTGAAGTTATTTCCTCTATAAATTCATTATCAAAGTCTATTCCATTCATTTGTGGGAGTATAGTTATGTTCTCAGTTCTCATGGATCTTAAGCCCAGTAACATATGAGCTTTAATTGCTAAGTTTTCAACGATATAGAACAATGCAGAGAATGGTCTTGTAGTTTCTGTGAAACTGAGATTTAATCTTATCATACCTTTTACTGTAATCTCTTGACCATCTACTGTGTTTAATTCTAAATCAGCTTCATCCAGAAAAGTTACTTTCTTTTTATTTTTAAGAATTCTATTTAGTTCTTCATGTGTTATTAAGTTCACTGGAGAGCCTGTATCTAAAAATAAGGAAACGTTTTGATCCTCACATACAGCTGGTATCAAGATACACTCATTTCCCAACATGCCTCCTATGTGAAGTTTAACCTTGTTCTTTTTTATGTTTGTTCGTTTTTTGTCATGACTTGGTCTTCCCCCGATTTGAACATAGACACAATTTTTTCTACTGTTTTGCAATCACTAGTCCAGTGCCCTTGGTATCTATGATGCCTACAGTAAGGACCAAACCCTTGTGTCTTTTGATTATCCTCTTTTGCCTTGATAAAGCATTCATACCTTGTGTGTCCTGGTTTTGCACAGTAATGACACAGAATGGACCTATCCCTTGACTGTGACCTACGAGGTGATTTCCCATAAAAAGTGTTGTTTATAGCGCGAGACCTGCTCGGGCTGCGCGAAAACTTATGAAACTGCCTGTAGGAAGGCGTGTGGGAACGAGGTCTAGGCGTCTTTGTCTGTTTGGACTGCCTCATTTCAGGTCGCGATCGATTTTGTTCTCTGTTTGGGGTCGGTGTTGATGTTTTCACAGCTGATACTGTCTCAGGTACCCTGATTCTACCAGAATGTGCATGTGTGTCGACCACACCTGCTTTACTGCACTGCATCTCTACCTCGTTCATTAAGTCTAGTAAGCACATTCCAGGGATGTACGCGATTGTTTTGGCGATCTTAAGGGTTCTATCAGGTAATTTACACAAGGCAGCTACATAACCAATGATGTCCACGACGAGGTCTGGGGACATCTTTCCATCATCTGTTATCCACTTAGAATTCTCCAGAGTAGCTAATAGGGTTCTCTTGATTGTGGAGACATCAGCAGTTATTTCACTGAGCACATGGTTTGTAGTGTGCTCCCTTACAAGATCTACAATTTTATGTAATTCTGGAATTATACCTGGCAAGAAGTTCATACCTCCAGAAAATTTCTTCAGAAATTCAGTTTTAAATTCATCATATGTCCTAGCACGATGTAGCTTATCGGAGCGCAATAAATTGCTTGCTGGACATCTTTCCTGGCTTATGCAAGATGAAAAAATAGCAATTTTCTCTTGTTCATCTAGTATGTGGCGCTTGATGAACATTTGTTCGCACTGACTGATTAATGAAATGACATCAATGCGATCCTTGTCTGTGCCAGAGAATTTTGGGGCAGTCTTATCCTCGTGATACACAAAAACGTGAGGTGTGGTTTTTAGATCAGCAGTATTTGTTTCTTGATTCATCTTTAATGATTGCCCTGTTAATTCAACTTGTACGAGTTTATCGTTATGTGAGGGAATGGTAGAATATGTATGACCGGACCGGTGAACCCTGTTAAGTATATTGGCATACGTATTTAAGGCAGCTGCAGAAGTCGATACTCTCAACATCTGAAGGGGTTTCCCACTCATCATCCGAAACTCCCGTATTTGTTTCCTTATCTATAACGTGTGGTGTGGGTTGTACAATGGGTGGGCTGTCTCTTAATTGTGAGTCTGATGTTGTGGCAATTTGTGTGTCATCTGGTATTAACGTGGGTGGTTGCGAAAATATTCCTGTCATTAAGATATGATGTTATGAAATATGCCTCTTGTTTATTTATGTCCTAGCAAACTAGATGATTAAATAAGTTGAATATAGCTAATTTTAGCACTGAGAAGAAATGAGCAAGTATAATTTTACCCACTTGATACAGATCGTAGAGGTGTGTCGATACAAAAGTCGATCTCGGAAGAAAATACAGGTTTGATTGAAGATCTCTTGATAATTCTAGTGGTGTGTTGATGGACGATATTACTCAGGAAACTCCATGGCCTGGTATTTGTAGTGGTTAACGGCTGTCCCAGGCAAACCTCAACATAGAACGTCGAATTTCCAACTTAACTGTGAAAATAAGTGAATATGAGTAGGAGCTATGTGAATAATGAGTAATGAGTAGTGGGTGAGAAGTGCCTGGTGTCCGTCACACGTTGCTTGGCATGGCAGACTCGCGTTGTGATGTCATCTCAGCACATGGTGACGTCGGCTTCCCACACTGGTAGCTGTGGTGAGTGAATGAGTAGCGATGAGTAACTTGAGTGAAGACGAGTGAGTAAGATGAGTTGTAAATCGTGTCTCACTCTTCGTTTGTTTGTTCCCTTTATTCTATGTGGAAGTTTTCTCTGTCCTTTTCTCTAGTGATTTATTCGTAGAGTTGTTAATTGTAGTTGATTGTAGATGGCTGTAGTTGATTGTAGATGGCTGTAGACTTTGTAGAACTGAAGCTAACCTTGTAGTCTCGGTTGCTTTTGTAGAAATTTGCTTTTAATTCGGAGACGATGTCCGCAGATTTGCTTGTTTGTCGTTAAGCTACTTGCAAGGCGTCGAGTGATCTCTTGACCTCTGCATCAGCGTAATGATCTGGGAGACGGAGCGGGCAGGAGCTGATATTGTTGGTTGTTGTCAATCTTGATATTTTGTAGGAATTTAATGTTGATTCGTAGACGAGGTTCGTATACGTTCGCTGCTACCAAATGTCATAAAGACTTTGCAGTTAATTGTAGAGAAGTATATGTTAGACTTGTGGTCGAGCGGCTTTTATATCTTGTAGTAGTTTCCCCACCAGATGTCATGTAGTGACGGGAGAGGTAAAGAATAGTATGGGACTATCTTTATTTGTCTTGGAAATATTAAACAGGTATAATAGTATAAGTCCTGGGTAGCTACCTCCCTGTCTCGCTATCTCTCTCTCTCTCTCTGTTCTCAAGCTAATCTCCGTCTCGACCTCTCTATAGGGTCGCTTGTCTCCTTCTAAACTCTCTTTCCTCACATCTCGTGTAGTAGGGTGTGTGTGTCACGTATCTTCCTCGTGGCAACAGAACTTTCTCACGAGAGGACTGCTGACAGCTAACTGAATCATCTTACTGGCCGCTGTCGTCAGCTTTCCCCCGTGTAAGCGTTTAGCGCTGCTCGCTTCTCGCAAACACAACACCTTCTCATCGTTTGACTTCCTGCTTCTATCTGTCTCTCTATCTATCTATTTATCTATCTATTTATTATGTAGTCCTATACTGGTAGGGAAGGTATGTGTAAAAATTATTATAGAAAGAGAGTGATATAAGAAGTCTTAGTGAGTGATAAACACGGTGGCGTTAGGAGTGACAGAGGCTGTATGGATCAAATATTTGTAGTGAGACAGATGGCAAAGAAGGCTTGTGAGAAGGACCATAAGATGTTTATGGCATTCATGGATCTGGAAAAAGCATACAACAAAGTAGGCAGAATGGGATTGTGGAAAGTTTTGCGCATGTACGGTGTAGATGGTAAGCTGCTAGGTGCTGTCATGAGTTTTTTTGATGGTAGCGAAGCATGTGTAAGGGTTAATGGGCATCTAAGTGAATGGTTCACGATTGGTGTGGGCGTGAGACAAGGTTGTGTGATGTCCCCATGGTTGTTCAATATATGTATGGATGGGGTGATGAGAGAAGTAAAAACACAAGTAATGGAGAGAGGGATGGCGTTGGTAATGAATGGTGATGGATGAATATCTCATATTTGTTGTATGCTGATGATGCAGTACTGCTTGCATGTACCGGACAAGAACTTGGTAGGATATTGCAGAGTTTTGCTGATGTCTGTGAGCGTCGTGCCTAGACAGTAAATGTAGAAGAGAGTGATGTTACAGTAAATGGAGAGAGACTGGAATTCGTGAGAGGGTTCAAAAATCTGAGTACAGTGATAGAAAAGAGAGGAAAATGTCCAAAAGAAGTTGAAAGTAGTGACACAAGGAAGAAAAGTAGCTGGTCCAATGAAGGCCTTGATAAGAAACAGAGACTTGAGTGTTGGATCTGCACGAGGCTTACATGAGGGAGTGTTAGTGCCAACTTTAACATATGGATGTGAGACTATGGTGTTGCTTGAAAATGAAAAGTCAAGAGTAAGAGCAGTGGAGATGGAACTACTGAAGAATGTATGTGGAGTACAGAGGGTGGATATGACACGAAATAATGTGATTCATGAAAGGTGTGGAGTGGGGAAGTCAGTGGACATCAGAATCGAAGAGAGTGTACTGAGATGGTATGGTCATGTGGAGAGAATGGATAACAATAGTGGTGAAAAAGTTACATCTGAGGGAATTTGAAGGAGGGAGGAGGCGAAGTAGGCCAAGGAGAAGGTGGAGAGATATAGTGGATGAGTGTGTGAGGAAAAGGTGTTTATAAGTCGGTGGGGCTGGGGAACTGACAAGAGATCGAGCTGGCTGGATGATTGTTGTGAGAAGAAGTGCATGATCAGGGATTTTGGCACCCCTTTTTAACGTGACAGCGTCCGGATTGACTCTATCGGATACGTTTATATGAAGCTACAGAACATGGTGAATGTTTTTAGCGTATCTGATAGAGCCAGGATTCCGGGGAATTGAATGATGAGTGAATGGAAGCGTGGCCCATTGGACTGGGCAGATTTGGTCTGTTTGGACATTGCTTCTCCTCACCCTGCCCTTGGATGGGAAAGGAGGTCCGGATGATGATGATGATGATGATGATAAAAACAATAAATAAATAAATAGAGATACAAAGAATAACAACAACATACAATCAACATCTATGACAGAAAAACATACACACACAACAACGAAAATGAAAATAACACCAAAGGCAACAGACAAAGATAACGGCGACACTAAAAACGACGAAGGCGACACTGACGACGCCAAGAGACAGGCGAAGACAACGACGACACCAAAACGACAGTCCAAGACAACGGTGAGACACACACAAAAATTGAGAGATGTTAATGACGATACTAAAGATGAACGACAATGACAATGCATCGACGACTTCAAAATGAACAACGTCGAAGATGAAAACGACACCAGAAACGACAATGTCAGTGATGACTGCAAAATCATCAGCGTGAACGACAACACCATGAACAAAGGAGATCACGGCAACTAATGCTAATCTTCCACTAATATATGTTGTTGGCTAAGGTACAAGTTATCTACAAACCAAATTTAAAGAAAATTCAAAAAATTCTGCGGAATACAGTCATCACGTTTTGCAAAATGTCAATCCATATAAGAAAATATATGGCGGCTGGCATTCGTTGGTCTTTGATCAAATCCTTATTAAAAATAATAGGCTTCTGCACATCCATATAGTTGCTAATTCCTGAAGGTTTGGTGAAAATCGTCCACAACTTTTCGAGATATTTTGGCAACAGATACATAGACACACAAACACACATACGCAGGCACTCCCACTGGCAAAAACAGCATCACCTCGTCTTGCTAAAGGAGGACGATACTACTACTAATACACCGCCCTCTCATTCATCCTAACCCTCCTCTCCTTCCCCACAGCTGTGAAGGATTCCGGTGCGGTACCTGTGACTACTCGAACTGCAATGATGATATCTTCAACTGCCCCTTTGGTGTCATGATGGACAAATGTGGTTGCTGCCTGAGGTGTTATTTCAAGGTAGGGCAGGGTAGGTCTGGTAAAGTTAGGTGAGGTAATGAAAGATTAGGAGGGGTAGAGGATCAGGAGAGATATTATTACGTGACTTTTTGAGATAGATGAAGTAAGGCGATTTTAGCAAAGGCTAGGAAGTCTAGAGGGGAAGATTGTAGAGGAATAGAGGAATGTGGGTTAGGGGAGGTTTAGAGAAAGAAAGGATGGAGTGTTAGGCTGGGTCAGTTTGGCCGAGTAAAGGGTATGAAAGATTGCAGTGGGGAAGATCTTGAAAGACACGAAGAGGCAGTGTTAGGCTGTGGTTGGTTAGGGTGGGAGAGGGATGTTGTGAGGGGCAGCGATGCTTAAGAACGGTGAGTAAGAAAGGTAATAAAGGGGGGCTAGGAAGAATAAAACCAATGTGAAGACAAGTGAGTTTATGAAAAAAAGAGGAAAGACAGAGTTAGGGGAGGTTAGGGAGGCTAGAAACTTTAGCAAAGTTTTAAAATTTAGGTTGTACTGTAGTGGATTTGGGGAACTTAGGAAAAGTAGAACGATAAGTTTAACGATGGGTTAGGAAGGAAAGGAAAGGAGAGAAGGGTAGGGAGGTGTAGGAAGGGTAGATGATGGAAGAGATGGGTAGGGAAGGGCAGGAGGAACAGGAAAGTGGAAGGGAAGATAAGGAAGGTCACGGATAAATGGGAAAGGAAGGGTAAGAACGTTAGGAACAGATGGAAAAGGGGTATGGAAGAGAAGGGTAGGAATGGTAGAAAGATCAGGAGTAGATGAGAAATGAATTTGAGGAAGGGAAGGGTAGGGAATTGCAGAAACCTTATGGATGCCTGGAAAAAGCATTTTAGGCAAGGGAACGATAGGGAAGGGAGGAGGGTAATGAATATCAGTGATGTTATGAAAAGTAACTAGGACAATCCATACAACAACCACTATATCAGCAACAGTTCCTGCTTACCATTACTGACACTTACACCACCATTCAAACTATCACCATCTTCAACAACCACTCCCGCCACTACACTGTTTCATGCACTACCTTTCACCTTTATCATCACTTGAACCAACAGATTTACATTCACCTCCGCTATACTGTATTCACATTAACTGAACATTGGCATCTCGCAGCTTGAATGTTGAACTGTAGTATTATCTTATTCTGTCGTTGAGTTACTCGAGATAACCTGTATGAGGAGGAGTAGTATCCTAATTGATAACCATGAACTACAGTTTCAGCCACCTTTCTCTCCTGCACCACCATCCCTACCGCCACCACTAATAATTTACCCCTATCCCCCACCACAATTACCCTCACAACCATGTTATTTCATCTACTGTCCCCTCAATACCTTTCCCATCCACACAGCTACTATGATTTACTGGCATCCCCCCTTCAACAATTATGTACACCACCACATTATTTCAGTCAGTATCTTTTACCACATTTTACCACCACCACTTTCTCCCCCTAAATCACTGCCGCCCCTAACAGCCAAATTCCTACCACAAACACTCTCGTTTATATAATTTCAACCGTTGTCACCACCACCATCACCACCATCACTACTCCTCACATTTGCCACTGTCCAGCGACATACTCGACCTTCACCATTACACCCTCCATCACCACTTCCTGCTTACACCAGCAGACATAACATCCGTCAACCCACCCACGCCACTTAAAAAGCCACCACATTCTAAAAGAGCACCTCTTACCATGCAGCCGCCGCCACCGCCACTTCCCCTATCCCATCATTCCATCTCATCCCAGCTAACCCATCAACTTTCTCTTACTAACCTAACCCATTACCACAACCTCTCCTATCCTAACCTCCACGCCTAACCCATCTCCATCACACTTACACACACATTCTAACCCATGATTGTTTTCTCCTTGGTCCTCTTTCTCCAAGCAGAATGGTTGGTCACTTGCGACTTCTGGGCTGGGAAGTTGGAAATATCGGTAGGAATAATTTTCTGAACATCAGCCAAATCGCGTTTAAAACTGATAAATATCGCGTGATAAGTAGCTTTGTCGTAACATCAAGTACTCACTGAACAATGTTATGCTTCGATTTATCCGTGCATAAGGAAATTAAAAAGCAATTTCTCGAGTAGTGTAAAAATATGGACTGTTGTCGATACTGTACTATCCTTATTTATGGCAAAATCCAATCATACAATTGTTCAGAAAATCCTTGGTATAATGTCAAAGGTATTACCAGACGTTATTTTTCTAATTTACACGAAAACTGTACTAATAATACGAAAACGATAAATTTTCCTTCAACTTCCTTGCAGACTAAAACTTACGAGTGGTCAGTTGGAGACCTGAATTTAACACGGCTTTGGTCGTGTTTAAGGAGAAAATCAAGATGGTAAAAACTATATACTTTAACTTGGCCTAAAATTGCTATTTCTCCAACCTGCTAAGTTGTAAGAGCAGATTAACACAAAGCTGTGGTGCTAGTCACGAAGAAGTTTTATGGAAACATGTAGAGCTATAGCACTGTCTTTTTCTTATCTCTGACCTACGTGACATACGTCGCAAGAGACAAAAATCTGGGTTAGATAAAAAGAATGCATGTATAGTCGACTGTCTCAAAAACCCTCGTGTTGTCAGCACAAAACCTAAATCCTTTTCCTATTAATCATTTAAATCATTTATATCGCCCACAGCCTGTACCGGGCCGGAATGAGGCCTGCGGAGGTGATTTGTACATAACAAACGGCGTGTGCATTGATGGCTACTCTTGCTTGAGAGGCTTCAGCAACACTGAAGCTGGCTACAAGGGGATATGTCTCCCTACCGTCTTCCTGGACTTCTTACGAGCCACAGTCTGGCTGGGACTTGGACCTGTCATATAATTTCTTCCTCTGTTCATGCCTCCAGAAACCGCAGGAAAACCGAGCGTGACCGGTGTTCCTCCTGCTCGCACTTTCTGTTGTCTAGCGGTGGAGTGGGTCATAATCACTATACTCTAAATGTTCCAAAGGCCTCTTACAACCTCTATTAATGGGAGTTCTGAGTTACACGGTTGCACATTCTTCGTATGCCTTCCTCCAACCCTGTTTACTTGCTTATGTTGCATGTAAATTAATTTAGTAATGGTCTCATGGTGAAACGAATGTCAACAACAATAAGTAGGTCCTTCGCTTAGACAGGCATCATCATCCCGTGTTATTTCAGTGCAGCAATAAGGAATAATGTTGGCAATCCGGTGGTCCTATTTGCCATCGAATTACCTGATCATATATTACAATTCTCTCGGTTACTGTCATTTTGAAAATTAAGTGATGATAACAAATATATGGATTATCATTGATCTTCAGCAGTATCATTCCACGCCCTGTCATGCATAAATTTATTTCATCCAATGCTTTGCTATCTGTGTGTGTGTGTGTGTGTGTGTGTGTGTGTGTGTGTGTGTGTGTGTGTGTGTGTGTGTGTGTGTGTGTGTGTGCGCTAACATAATAACTCAGTGTTTCACCGATAATAAACTGCTGAAGGATTAAGGGGAAGCCAAGGAGTAGACAAACTGCTTTTAGAACAATAGCTGAGATGTCAAGGTCACAGGGGTAGATCTGAGTTTGATATATCAAAATCAAATTTATCAATTTCTATCTGATTTTAGCGAAACATGGAAGAAAGGGTGAACAAAGCCGAAATCAAAGTGAATCCCTTTTGAGAACAGCCAATCAAAGGTAACGGTCACAGAGCAAGCTGAAAGATCGACCCTTCCACCTAGTATGCTCAACATTAGGTAAAAAATGTTTCACTACTTTGTACACACACACACACACACACACACACACACACAGGCGTGAGTGCGCTTATTATATAAAACGTAGCCCTGCTCGTTTTGTGAGCACAGGAATAATAATAATAATAATAAAATATAATAATAATAATAATAATAATAATAATAATAATAATAATAACAACAACTAGAAAACGGAAACTGCCATTAGCAATGTCAGTAACTCGCCACATAACAAAGTTCATCCAATTTCTACCTCAGTTCAACTGTAAGAGCCGATTTTTTTTTTTTTATGCGAGGAAGAAGGAACCAAAGGCTGAGCCTGTAAAACAGTTCCTTCCAAGAAAAAAAGCAAAAACAATAAAAAAGAGAGCCACATTCAAGATCCGTTCATTTCGAGATGCCTGGACACACCGCGTTTGAAAGACTGGAGATCATAGGAAGTAAGAAACACAGACAGAGGGAGACAGTTCAAGAGTTAACCTGTTGCAGAAGGACTGGGAGTAACGGTTAAGTCTTGCATTAGAGAGTTGGACAGAAAAGGGATGAGAGTTTGCTCCTAGATGTGTGCTACGCACCCGTCGTAGAGGTGGAGGGATGCAAGCAGACGCGTCAGAGAAGCAGTGACCATTGAAGTAGCAATAGGAGAGAGATAAAGAAACAACAGTGCGGCAAAGAGAAAAAGGTTGAAGGGAGCCAGTAAGAGGAGGAGAGTTGATGAGACGAAAACCCTTTGACTCCACCCTATTGAGAAGAGCTGTATGTGCGGAACCTCCCCACACATGAGAGTTGTACTGTAAACAGGGGCGAATAAAACCCGTGTATAAGGTCAACAACTGTGCAGGGGTAAAGAAGGCACGGAGTCGGCTTAGCACGCCTAATCTCTTAGAAGCAGATTTTACAAGAGATGCAATATGATCTTTCCAAGATTAGCCCGAGTGAATGAAACCCCAAGCATGTTCAAGGATGATGCAGGATTGAGCTGGATATTATTTAACATTAGTGGGTACTCCTGCGGAAGATTTTGACAGGTTGATAGGTGTAAAAACTGAGTTTTTGATGAATTAAAAACAACAAGATTATTTTTTCCCCAGGCAGAGATACGAGCCAAGTCAGACATTAGGTGTGCCATAGCCTCATCCCTTGTTTGTTGAAGTGACTGCTGAAATGGACGTTGCGGAAACTGAATGGAAAGGTGAAGGGTGGAATCATCAGCACAGAAGTGGATAAGGTTAGATGTAGCGCTCAGAAGAGCATTGATGAATAAAAGAGAGTTGGTGATAGGACAGAGCCCTGAGGAACACCACTGTTGATAGATCTAGGAGAAGAACGATGGCCGTCTACAACAGCAGCTATAGAATGACCAGAAAGGAAGCTGTAGATGAAGGCACAGATAGAGGGATAGAAACCGTAAGAGGGCAATTTGGAAATTGAAGATTTATGCCAGACTCGATAGAGAGCCTTTGAGATGTCAAGTGCAATGGCAAAACTTTCGCCAAAGTCCCGAAAGGAGGATGACCAGGAGTCGGAGAGGTAGGTGAGAAGATCGCCAGTGGAGCATCCCTGACGGAACCCATGCTGACGATCAGAAAGAAGGTTGTGATAGGAAAGATGCTTTAAAATTTTTGCTAAGAATAGACTCGAAAACTTTTGAGGCACAGGATGTTAAAGCAATTGAGCGATAGTTATAGGGTTGGAAATGGTCACCCATCTTTTGGGACTGGCTAAATGAGAGCAAACTTCCAGCCAGAGGGAAAGATACAAGTTGAAAGACAAAGGCAAAATAGTTTACCTAGGCAGGGTGTAAGCACAGAAGCACAGTTCTTGAGGACAACAGGATGGACTCCATCAGGCCCATATGCCTTGTTAGTATTGAGGCCAGTGATGGCAGAAAATACATCAGCAGAAGAAATTTTAATGTCAGCCATGAGGAAGTCAGAGGGGGAAAGTGATGGAGGAACAGCACCGGAGTCATCTAAGGTAGAATTGGAGGAGAAAGTCTGAGTGAAGAGATCTGCTTTATCAGTAAAAGAAATAGCTACAGAGCTATCAGAGTAGAAATGAGGAGGGAAGGATGATGAGGTAAAGTTGTAAGAAAGGTTTTTGGCTAGGTGCCAGAAGGAGCGGGAAGAATTCAAGTTGGAGAATTGAGAGCATTTAGTACGGACAATTTTTTTTTTTTGGCAGAGCGAAGAACAGACTTAGCACAATTCCAGGTAGAAACATAAAAAAGATGTGATTCAGAGGTGGGTTGGCTCCGTTACCTTTTATAGGCCCTTTCCTTGTTGCGGACAGCATTAGAACAACCGTGATTAAACCAAGGCTTTCTTGCATTAGTCAAAGGATATGAAAAAGGAATGTATGCTTCCATACCTGAGAGAATAACCTCCGTAATGCGTAAGGCACACTCGATGGCTCCTGGCCATGGAAGCAATAATCATTCCAGGGAGAATCAAAGAAGTACTGCCTGAGGGCGTCCCAATCCACAGCTCCAAAGTGCCACAGACGACGTTTCTTTGGAGGGTCCACAGGCCGTACCGGAGCGATAGGACAGGTTAAGGTAATAAGGTTGTGATTGGATGACTCAACAGAGAGAAAAGATTAACAGTGTAAGCAGACTGATTAGTTGTAAGGAAGAAGTCAAGTATGTTGGAGCTCTCTCCAAGGCAGTCAGGAATATGGGTAGGATGCTGTACAAGCTGCTCTAGGTCATTAAGGATAGAAAAGATGTAGGCTTGGTCACCAGGTGGATCAGTGAATGGAGAGGAGAGCCAAAGGTGGTGGTGAAGATTGAAATCTCCTAGAATTGAGATTTCAGAGAAAAGAGAAATGGATAGAATGTGTTGCATCATAGAAGTAAGATAGTCAAAGAATTTTTCATAGTCAGTAGAAATAGAAGATAAGTAAACAGCACAGATATATTTAGTCAGAGAATGACAGGAAAGCCAAAGCCAGAGAGTAGAGAACTGAGAAGAATCAAGTCAGGAAAACGAGAGCAAGATAGGTCGTTGCATACATATACACAACAGCCACCTTTGGTTTTGAAATGAGTAAAGAGAAAGCAGGAGGATACAGAAAGGGTTTGCTGCCAGTTGCCTCAGACAGCTGTGTCTCTGTTAAGAAAAGAAGGTGAGGTTTAGAGGAGGAGAGGTGGTGTTCAACAGAGAGAAAGTTAAAGGAAAGGCCGTGAATGTTACAGAAATGAAGGAGTGGTTCCAGGCATGTTGAGTCATCACCGGGAGAAGGGCGGATGGTGGGGGCATTTATGGTCCCCTCTTTACGGACTCCGAGGCATAGTTATAGTACGCCAATTTTTAAAATTTTGAAGAGGTAGTGTTGTGTGTACTGTGCATGTAGATTGATGTTGACAGTTACAGAAACTTGTATTGGAGAGCATGCTGGCCTACTCTCTGTGTAACTGAAACACTGAAAAAGTTCAGCAAAGGGGGATCATCAGGAACTAGTCCCGAGGGCTGATGAAACGCGAGCTCCAGCTCTCCCTGTCATCAGCTTTCCAAACACCTTGGGAGTACTGCCCTACTCGATTAATGCTACAGTCTACGCCACAGATGTCCCAGCATTGTAGCTACTGCTGGACTTGGTGATTTCAACGTCCTTCATATAGTGAGCACTTCGAACTGAAGGTAGCAGGGCCCCTCTAGGTGAGTGTCAACACGCTGGACGAAGGTGAAAGCAACAAAATCTTAGCAGAGCAAAAATTGCAGAGCCCAAACTACTATCCACTGACCTCCGGGCGATTCAGAAACTACTATCCCAAATGGGACCATGGTCATTTCAGACCTGCTCCTCAACCTTGGCTACGTCCCACAAAAATTTCAAGTCTGTACCTTTAGCCGTTTCAGAGAATCTGCAAATAGACTATAGGTTTTTGGATGTAACTGAAAAACCAGTACTAGGAAGTGGGTGATACTGGGTCATATGAAGCCACCAGCTGGGGGACTCAGATGGCCAATTATGATGGCCGTAGCGATACTGAACGAATGCAAGCAATTTACTTCTTCATGAGAAAGAACAATAATAATAATAATAATAATAATAATAATAATAATAATAATAATATTGATAACTAGAAAATGGAAACTGCCATTACCAATTTCACCACATGACAAGGTCAACCAATTTCTTTCTCAGTTTGATTGCAGGAGCCAATTAATTCCCCAATATCTATTGCTGGATGTGATGATTTCAGCGAGCTTTATATAGTGTTCCATAGAAATAAGCAAATTTTGAACTCTGACCTTGGCTGTGCCCTTGAGTATTGGGTCAAAGTCATTCATAGTTGGTAGCCATGCATAGCATAACAAGTTATATGACTGTACCAAGTTTGGTGACTAGTTCAGTTCTATTTTTTTTTAATTGTGCACCCAATGACCCCAAACTACTTTCCAATGACCCTTGGGCGATCTCTAAAAATACTAGCCCAAATGGGCCCATGGTCATTTCAGACCTGCTCCCCGACCTTGGCTGTGTCCCACAAAAATTTCATGTTTGCACCTGTAGCGGTTTCTGAGAATCCGCGAATAAACTATTTTTATAGGTTTCTGGCTGTAACTGAAAAGCCAGTACTGGAACCGGATGATACTGGGTCATATGAAGCCGCCAGTGAACTCAGATGGATAAACATGATGGCCGCAGCTTTTAGACTAAGCGAATACGAGCATTTTACTTAATAATAATAATAATAATAATAATAATAACAATAATAATCGTTATCAACGACAACAATAATATTAACGATAATTATATGATGTTGTTGATTCTCCACTGGCGCGACTAATTTCATCATTCCCTCACAACGAACGCTTCTAACCTTGTCTTCGTGTCCGCCGCGGTAAGTTATGCTTCACGTCGACTAAAAGAAGGTAATAATAATGAAGTTACAAAGACACCAACATATTGATTTTTTATACGACCGGCTCTAACCACGAACTTGTCAGTCTGTTATGAGGCCCTGCAGTCCTCCCTCTGCCACACACCGTCACATGCTACCACATCAGTTCTAATACACAGTCCGTATTTTCTGCATGAAACGGCTCTCAGTTCAAACCTAGTTTGATAGTATTAGAGAAATCTGATGGTGGAACACTGAACAAAAGCTAACTTTGTATGTGAAACGTAGGATTACTTCATTAAAATATTCAGTTCTTATACTTATTTATTGTAACAGGTCTATGGGACAGATAAAAATAATACTCGCAATGTAAGTTTAAGGTCTGAGGGAGGGGGAGAATCTACCCGACCACCTCTCTTCTAACGACCGTATTTAAGTAATTTTAGAAATTTCGTATCACTTCCCCCTTCAGGATATAACCTGCACATTAAGCTTCAGTTCCATCTTCTGTTACTGAGACAAAAATATGTATATATATTTAGGAGATATAATTAACATGTAAAAGAATGCTAAAGAGTAATTAAAAATAAGTCGCCACGGATGAGTTGCTATGGGGCGCCCTATGCCACTCTGGATACGACCCTCGGAGGCAGGTGATGGTGAAATTTGCGAAGGTATCACCTTTTCATCGGTACCTCCATTAAAAAAAGAAAAAATATATTTTTACCTTCTAATTACTTCCTACATGTTTTGATTTCCTTATCCTTTGTTATTTTGTTGTTGTACTGCTTTGCTGTTCTTCTTGCAGGGTAGTGAGTTCCTGTAATTTTCTTTCTTTTTTTCCCCCAAAATTTATATAATAGTTCTTTCTTTTCTTCCATTCTAGTCCTTTCAGATAAAAATTTTCCCACTACATCATTTTCATTTTCTTCATATGGCTGTTGCAGTTCTCTTGCTATTGCTCTGAAATCTAAATATTCTGGACATTCCAGCATGAAATGTCTCAGAGCTACATTTTCTGCTCCACATATATTACAAGATGTGCTCTCACTTCTGTGACATTTCTTATCATTTAAGGGTAAGGTATTGGTTCTTGCTTTATATAAAATAGTAAATGCTGGTTTACTGTCATATAGGAGGTTTTCTTTAACTGATTTTTTTTCCATTTCTCATATATTACTAAAGTTGTTTTACTTTTTACTTGTTTTTCCCATTCAGATGTGTCCCATGCTTTCCCTTTTTTCTTCAGGGCATCTTTTTACATTGCTACTAAGTCCATATATCTTAGGTTTACTCTTTCTCCAGATAACTTCTTATCACTTTCATCCATTGAGTGTCTTTTTAAATCCTCATATTTCTTACTATATCTTCAGTAGTTGATTTTTCCTTCTTCGATGCCTTTTAGATACGTCAGTCTTCCCTTTATGATTCTGGCCTTCATAGAAGAGGCTCCTATTTCTCCTCTTAAAGTGCAGCTGGGTGCATATTTTGCCACCCCTAGTATTTTCCTGTGAACTCCATTTTCAGTCTGACGTAGTTTCTTTATTTCTGTCTCTGTTATCATCATGACATTAGTTCCATACAAAACTGAGGGTACTGCTAGGCTTTTCCAGTAAGTCTTACCAATCAGTATTTTGTGGCAGCTTTTTGCAATTACTGAATAGGTTACATTTGCCATTTTTTGTGCCTTCTCAATCATAATTCTTCTCTGGATTTAAAAAAAATTTCTCTTGTTTGTTTGCGTTTTTCCTAGATATTTAATAATATATCACCTTTATTCCTTCTATGCTGTTTGGTTGGTTTTTCAGATTGTGTATGATGATACTACTTTTGTCTTTATTAATTTCTAGACCAAATTTGTTGCTTATTTTTATAAGTATTTATATGTTGTTAGCTGTCTCTTCTATTGATTTTGGTAACTGTAGGCCATCATCTGCAAGAAATAGGATATTGATGTTTCACGTATCATTCTTAAAACCTGTTCCTTTCTCTTCTTTTATTATTTGATATGTTATTAATTTGAAAAGTGTTGTTGATCCAGTGCAGCCCTGTCTGATTCCACTGCTTACCGGTATTTGTATTTTTCTGTCTATATAAAGTTGATATTTGTTTTATCATCTTTATGTGTGTCTGATACAGTATCTATTAAGTTAGGGTGTGCTTTGTATTCTATTAATGCTTCTATCAGTTTATCCCTTTTTATCGAGTCATAGGTCTTACTAAAATCTATGGTCTTTTCTTTGAAAACTTTCCTCTACACAGTACTGTAGTATGAAAAGGTTGTCTTCCATCTTTCCTCCTTTAGTGAAACCAGCCTGTGTGTCACTTACTTCTTTGTTCTCTTCCAGATGATTTTCAACCTCTTCTCCTATTAATGTCATGAACATTTTATATGAGACATTAGTTAGAGCAATTGGTCTTAGGTCTGCAACTGTTGGTTTTGTTTTCTTGGGAATCATCTTTGTTTAGATGTTTTCCATTCCACTGGCTTTTCTGTCTTTTCAATTTCTGCTGTAAGGCATTTAGTCAGTGTTTTGACACACACCTCACTCTTTGACAATGCTTTATGCAGCTCTCCTTTAATACCATCTGGTCCTGGTCCTTTTTTATTTTTAAGTTTTTTTTTTAGGCATTTCATTACAATCCATTGATATAACCTGTCACTGTGGAGGGCGTCGTCGTCGTGTGTCCGTGCAGGCATGCATGACGGTCGGCGCCACTCTCCTCATCAAGCAAGGACTGAACACTGAGAGATCTGAAAAGTGATTAAAGAAGCTCTCAGGGGGCTGAACCGTGTTCTGGAGAGGCTGGGGCGTAGTACCGGGACTACCATTTCATTTCCACAACGTCCACTCTTCTCCTACCAAGGGGTAGAGGAGACACGGTGCTTGACATTATTACAGCAGTCGGTGCACCGCCTGGGG
The DNA here is from genome assembly GCF_032717465.1 of Coenobita brevimanus. Lineage (NCBI taxonomy): Eukaryota > Metazoa > Arthropoda > Malacostraca > Decapoda > Coenobitidae > Coenobita > Coenobita brevimanus. Next base: position 31,185,071 of record NC_136957.1, on the reverse strand, counting down.
TGGAGTTAAGGTGGGACCCGGAAAGGAACAATGCTGGGTGATACCATATGTCCAAATCATACGTGCTCCCTACGTACCAAATGGGTTGGTGGAGGATTTGTACCCCTCCCTGTAAAATCAGATAACTCAGAGTTCATGGAAGAGGGATAGGTGGATTTTATTACTCAACCGCCGGTGACAACAGGATTCTCCTACATGTCCTTCCTCTAAGCCATGTAACCAAGTACAATGTTGGGTGGTTTACATCTATCGAAACCATACATGATCCCTACGTATTGTGTGGGGTTGGTGGAGGATTAGTGCCCCTTCCTATAAAACAATTAGCTCTAAGCCTTGGCCACCCCGTTTTCGGGATACATGCCGTCTGGCAATGAATGAATGAATGAATTACTCTTTCCTTAGTTATTCTTGATTCTTCCATTGGTTTGCCTGTATTCCCCTATTGTCATGTCTATTTATTCCTCCTAGAACTGGGACTTGTTGTTCATCTTTCATCCGGTTTATGTTTTTTTTCTAGTTCCTCTCTATATTTTTGCTTTGTTCTCTCATTTCACACTTGTTCAATAATATTTTCATGTTTTCTGTATATTCTCAACCAGAAGGTTCTGTTTCTCTGCTTCTTCTTCCTTCAGTTGTTGTCCTTCTCTATTGTACAAAGTGATGCATTTTGACTTGTTTAGCTCTTGCTGTTATAACTTATGTATATTGTCCCATAGTTTCTTATTTTTGTTAGACCTTACTCTTATCTCTTGGGTTATTTTTCTTTCATGTTTATGCATTTTTTTTCTATCATATGTTGTGCCTCTTTTTTTATTGCTGTATAGAGCTTGGTTAACCTTTCTTTTTCTGTTGCATCAGTAGCATTTCTTTTCTTTTGCCTGTTCAGGATTTTTCTCTCTTCAATTACTGTTCTTATATGTTAATTTATCCACGGGGGTTCCTTTAGTTTGTTTTTTCTATAAACTTTTTTTTCTGTATTTCTTCTTTAATTTTTGGTCTGCTATGTTTTTCATTACTCAGTTCAACTGTTTTATGCAGCTAATATCTCTACCTTGCATTTCTCTTTCTACATCCTCCTAAACTGCTGCAGTGATGTTGTATAAGTTTTGTAGTATTCTGTCTCTTTCCATTTAGCTGTCTTTACGTTTTTTGTACTCTCTGTATTTATTAATAGATTTACCTGTATTAGATTATGGTCTGTGATATCAGTTATTTCTTTATCTTCATCGGTTTTCATTTCATCAAACATGTCATAGAAATATTGGTTCACCAGAATATAATCTACCACAATTCTTTGTTCTCCTCTACATCATGTGTTCCTTTACACTCCTCATCACAGTTCAGTAGTGTAATCAGTAATCATTTTTCCATTTTCATCAATCCTCTGGTATCCTAGAAATCCTACATGGCCACTGAAGTCTCCTAAAATTGCAGCTGTATCACTTTCTCCATTTGATTCTTTTATGATTGCTCTAATTTCTTGCCTAATTTTTTAAAATTTCTTTTTTTATCATCTGGTTTATTCTGCACTGAAAGATATACCACAATTAATCTTATTCTTTTCTTCCATACACTTCCTCTTATATGTAATATATCCGTGCTAACAGATTCAATTTTGTCTACGTCTATGCTGTCTGTTTGACTATACAGTACCATCAGTCCTCCTCCCTTCTTATCTTTTTCATCTCTCATATTACCTATTTTGTTATGGTTTCATTTAAATGTATCTTGTCTATTATTTTGCTGAGTTTCAGTGAGACATATTGTCATGTTTTCTTCCAAAAGTTGTTCTATCTCATACATTTTTGGATTTATTAGGCCTTGTATGCTCATTAATAGTACTTTAATTAGCTTGATTTTGGTGTTCTTTGCTTTATGGTTCTGATATTCTTTTTTTGTATTTGTGTATTTGCATATTTTCTTTTTACTACTAACTTTCATTCTTTATCCTTTTCCTTCTCTCTTCTCTCCTTTCTCATCTACTTCAATTCTTCCCTCATTTTTTTCATCTCTTCCCAAAGTTCCTTGGTTATGTGAAAAAAGAAAAAAAAAAAAGATTCCACCTTGTCTTTACGTACATCTTGCTTTCTGTCATCTTCATGCCTTTCTCTGTGCCCCACTTTTGGCCATTCTTTCCAGGTTTTACTTTCATAATTTTCATTATTGGGTCTCTTTCTTTTGATGACCGTTATGTGTGAATACCAGCAAGAAAGCCTTGGTTTAATCACGCTTGTTCTAAAGCTGTCCGCAACAAGGAGAGGGCCTATAAAAGGTACCGGAGCCAACCCACCCCTGAATCACATCTTTTATACATTTCTGCCCGGAATCGTGCTAAGTCTGTTCTTCGCTCTGCTAAAAATAATTTCATCCGTACAAAATGCTCTCAACTCTCTAACTCGAACTCTTCCCGCTCCTTCTGGCACCTTGCCAAAAACCTTTCTAACAACTTTACCTCATCATCCTTCCCTCCTCTTTTCTACTCTGATGGCTCTGTAGCTATTTCTTGTACTGATAAAGCAGATCTCTTCGCTCAGACTTTCTCCTCCAATTCCACCTTAGACGATTCCAGTGCTGTTCCTCCATCACTTTCCCCCTCTGACTTCCTCATGGCTAACATTAAAATGTCTTCAGCTGATGTATTTTCTGCCATTGCTGGCCTCAGTACTAATAAGGCATATGGGCCTGATGGAGTCCCTCCTATTGTTCTCAAGAACTGTGCTTCTGTGCTTACACCCTGCCTAGGCAAACTCTTTCGCCTTTGTCTGTCAACTTGTACCTTTCCTTCTTCCTGGAAGTTTGCTCTCATTCAGCCAGTCCCAAAGAAGGGTGACCATTCCCAACCCTCTAACTATCGTCCAATTCCTTTAACATCCTGTATCTCAAAAGTTTTTGAATCTATTCTTAATAGAAAAAATTTAAAGTATCTTTCCTATCACAACTTTCTTTCTAATCGTCAGCATGGGTTCCGTCAGGGACGCTCCACAGGCGATCTTCTCACCTACCTTTCAGACTCCTGGTCATCCTCCTTTCGGGACTTTGACGAAAGCTTTGCCATTGCACTTGACATCTCAAAGGCTTTCGATCGAGTCTGGCATAAATCTTTAATTTCCAAACTGCCCTCTTACGGTTTCTATCCTTCTTTCTGTGCCTTCATCTCTAGCTTCCTTTCTGGTCGTTCTATAGCCGCTGTTGTAGACGGCTATCGTTCTTCTCCTAGATCTATTAACAGTGGTGTTCCTCAGGGCTTTGTCCTATCGCCAACGCTCTTCCTTTTATTCATGAATGACCTTCTAAGCTGTACATCTAACCCTATCCACTCATACGCTGATGACCCCACCCTTCACCTTTCCATTCGATTCCCGCAACGTCCATCTCAGCAGTTACTTCAACAGGCAAGGGATGAGGCTATGGCACACCTAATGTCTGACTTGGCTCGTATCTCTGACTGGGGTAAGAATAATCTGGTTGTTTTTAATGCATCAAAGACTCAGTTTTTGCACCTATCAACCCGACAAAATCTTCCACAGGTATACCCACTTATGTTTAATAATACTCAACTTAATCCTGCATCATCCTTGAACATGCTTGAGGTTTCATTTGCTCGGGACTTGTCTTGGAAAGATCATATTACATCTCTTGTAAAATCTGCTTCCAAGCGATTGGGTGTGCTAAGCTGACTCCGTTCCTTCTTTGCCCCTGCACAATTGTTGACTCTATACAGGGGTTTTATCCGCCCCTGTGTGGAGTACAACTCTCATGTGTGGGAGTTGTACTCCACACAGCTCTTCTCAACAGGGTGGAGTCAAAGGCTTTTCGTCACATTAACTCTCCCCCTCTTACTGACTCCCTTCAACCTCTGTCTCTTCGCCGCAATGTTGCATCTTTATCTCTTTTCTGTAGCTACTTCAATGGTCATTGTTCCTCTGAACTGTCTGCATGCATTCCTCCACTTCTACGACGGGAGCGTAGCACCCGTCTAGCAGCAAACTCTCACCCCTTTTCTGTCCAACTCTCTAATGCAAGAGTTAACCGTTACTCCCAGTCCTTCATTTATGCAATAGGTCAACTCTGGAACTGTCTCCCTCTGTCTGTATTTCCTGCTTCCTATGATCTCCAGTCTTTCAAACGCAGTGTGTCCAGGCATCTCGAAATGAATGGATCTTGTATTTGGCTCTCTCATGTATTTTGTATTTCTCTTGGAAGGAACAGTTTTGCGGGCTCATGGCCTTTGGTTCCTTCTTCCTCACATAAAAAAAAAAAAAAAGGCATTGCCGTTTTTCATAATACATACAAATTTTCTGTGTACCAATACTCTTGCTCTCTTTTTCCTCTGATTCTTTTGTTACCATCTTAGTTATATTGACCTCTTCAGTTGATGTTCCCTTCTGCGCTATGTTTTCTTCTTTTATGTCATTTGCTTTTCCAGAATTCTTCTCTTTGTTTTCTTCATTCTTTTGGGAATGCTGGTGATCTATTTGGGTGTTTTCATTCGTGTGTGTTTTTGAAGTGAGTTCCTATTTTTTTCTGTTGTTTTATCCCTTCTTCATTTTCTCTATCTGTCCCTTGAGAACTTCTTTTTCTGTCTACATTTCCTTGTTTGGCCCTTGCAGTATACCTCTGATCCTTGTGTGGGGGCTTTTGGTTCAGGCATTTGTAGTTCCACCCTTCCCTCACGTGTAACTTATTACAATATATTCTCATGCAGTATTCTTTCCTACACAGAGATGTTCATAATTGCACTTGTCTCTTTTCGAGGAGTCTGTTTTTGCTCTTGCATAGTACTGGTACCAACAGACTTTTCTAATATATTTGTCTTGTCTGCTGATACTATCTTTTTCTGCTGTTCTGGGTATATGTTGTTTTTCGTGTATTTCCATATTTGTCTCTCCTTTTTGTTCGTTGTGTGTTTTTTCCTCGTTTCTTCTATTTTCTTCCATTTCTTCTGTCTTCTTTAGTGTTTGTATGAGGTCTTCGTCTTTTTGTCTTATGATCTTTGAAGTTAAGTACAAATTCATTTAGATGTTTTTCATTTTCCCTTGCAAAGTTTTTCTCATGTATTAGTCTCTCCATGTTGGTTTCACATTCTTTCACTTGTTTCTTCATTTTCTCCAATTTTATTTCTAAAGCACATATTTTTGTTTCATACTTTTCAGCCTTACTTTTCCATTCTCTTTCCTGGTTTTCTTTTCTCTCAAAGTTTCCAGTACTATCCTGATCCTGCTTCTAGTTTATTGCCTTTGTACATCTATTACAAAAGAGTTTTAGGTTAGGGGATTCTTCTTCTGCCATTGTCCTGTACAGTTCCTGGCTTAACTTGTGTTCTCTGCAACTCCTTCGATTGCCTGTAGTGATATGATACCAGGTTTTGCATTCATCACAACGCACTGCTTTTTCTTGTAACATTACTTTTTTTGTTGCAGCTTCCACATAGGTGTTTCGTGTTTGATATTTTTTCCTTGGTATATTCTTTTCAATCAGGAGTTGCTGATGCCTGCTGTGTTTCTGTCTTGCGTGGTGAGGCTATTCCATGTCCTGGGTCAGCACGTTTTTCACCCAGTTTGAGTGCAGTCATGAATTCCATTTTCTTGTGAGAATTGTTGGTCTCCTTTGTCACAATTTCTTTCAACATCTCCATGCTACTGTGACCTTGAGTCAGAGCCATAGCCATTTTGTTTGTCTACAATCTTTCTGTTTGAATCTTTATCTTTACTTGTCCCACCACTGGTTTCCCTAAGCCCCACAGTAGACCAAGGAGAATTACAAATCCCCCCCCCCCTCTGCTAAAAGGGGTACACCACTCGAAAGATGTAAAGGGTGGGGATACCCTGTTAAGACGGCCACCCTATTTACCTTTCTCCTAAATCACCCAGGCCTACTGAAGTCCCCTGGCGCATATAGCCATCAGGGTTCAGCGTCGGAAAAAAGGTAAGGGACTCTAATTGGCAAAACCAGTTTGATGGGACACATAAATCATCGAATAAAGTGCAGGCACGTTGTGGCATCAGTCGGCTGTTTTGGCATTACATGTCACTCTTGAATGTCGCAATACAAACATTTGTAGCATGATGTTAAGCAGAAAAGGTGTTGTATTTCACTGACACGTTTTGTTGAGATTCACTCCTTGCCCTCACATGACCATTACATTCAGTTTGACGTTCTACGATTTTTATTATTTCAGTCTTTCGAGCCGAAGACGTATTTTTCTTCCAATTAGTGCCTCCGTTGCTAGTGTTTGCCGGATCACTAAAAAGTGTGGACTCACTGACCGCTCAGAGGTGATGTACATATTCCTATCGGGATTAATACTCATGCATAAAGTATTATACCAGTATTATATTCATCTTACATATATTACTGATTCACTAAATGGGATTTACGGTGAAAAGTTCCTCACAGAGTTTATTAAAAGCCATGAAAGCTTATTGTGTGTGTTTGCATTCAGCACTTTTTTACCAAGTGTTATGAATCTCAGTTGTTGGAAAAACTTATCATACAGTTTCCAAAGATCGTAATCTTTCATTTGGCAAATCCTGACATGGTTCTATCCATTATACACTTAATAAGAGTAAGACTCGTAAGGCCGGAATCGCACGGGCCCGAGATCAACGATACGAATTTTTAAAGGCATGGTATAGGAAACGTCTCAGTTCTGCTGCAGTCCATTTTCCACATATATTTTGGCTGCGCAGTGGACCATGGCACTATATTTTCCGGATTCATTAGCTGATTTCAAAAGGCGCGAACGTAAAGTGTCGTGTATCAACCCCGCCCTGGGCCCCTTGCGGCGGGCACACAAACTATACGGCGCTACCCATAAGAAAGCCCCACCATATGAGTTCAGTGGGTTCATACGATCTTCGATTGTTTAAGTGCCATATTTCCTTCATTTGTTATGTAAGATACAATTTCGTTATACCCATTTACCCTTTTTCCTAACAGATGTACAGTACATCCAACATCTAAAAACATGACAGTAATCAATACTCTCTATTGTATTTTGTTTTTCTCTTGGAGGGAACTGTTATTGCGGGCTCAGGCCTTTGGTTCCTTCTTCCTCACATAAAAAAAAGGGCAACATAATAATCGCATGTAGACTGTCCCAAAACTGAGATAGACGCAAATGACAACCTTCCCTTTCTGTTATATTTTGATAAATAAGCCAGTTTTCTCCAGTATTTTGTGTAGATAAATCAATAAATATTGTTTCAGTAAAGTAACACAAAAATTGTAAAATAGAGGGTAATTCAAGTTGACTATACTTTTGCATTTTACATTAAGTTCTCTAGCGAGTGGTAGCATCTTTTTCCAGTTTGTGGGAGCTCCAGTTCTTTCTGCTACCCGATGATTTTACCCATCTTAAGTTGTATGGTATCTTTATCATCCGAAAAGAAAGCTCAGCTGAAGAAAATCGTCAGAAGATGGCAAAGCAAAATAAAAATGAAGTCCTCTGGCTAAAGGAAGGAACACCAGACGATTTTGCTCAGTTGAAAGAAAGCCTGAGTCAAACATAACCGTTCAGTGCCACTGGCCACTTAGGAAGTTAGTTGTGGTGAACCCCTTCAGTTCGGTGACGTATCTATCTTATTTTTGTTACCACCAGGCTATTTCATTTATCTTAAGGGACATGTCTTGTAGTGATGAAGCCAGTAGACGCTATCTCTAACCCCTTTAGTTTGAAAATTCCCTTCTGAGATGAATAAATTAGTATGGAAGGCTCGCATAAAATATGTAAACTTGTCATCAGGCTGAAGAGTGTGTGCCAGATTATTTTACTCAGCTTTTCTTTGAGCCCCAGGGTTTATCTGCCTCTGCGAATTTTCTCAGTACTGCAAAACGATATTATTCACATACCTAAGAAATAACCCCAAAGCCTCAGATGGTAGTCATATCGATTAACACTTTCGATGCTACGGACACTTTGTTTTATTAAAGCTAACAATGCACAATATTATTCATTACAATGGGATCGTGAGGACATGGGTGAGATCAAAGTCTACTAATACCAAGTAGTTTCACTTTCCATCACGGCGCAGGGAGGCGTGGCTTGTGTGTGACGTCAGTTGGCTTAAGTAACAGAAAAAGTATAAAACTGCAGACTCAAATTAAACATTTATAACAAGGGAAAACGAAGCAGGGGAAGAAGTGCTTCCCTTACACTTTCCATCACACCCCAACACCTTCCCTTACTTCACTGAACCAAAAAAAGTGTTTCATGGTCTGAGTAGTGGAGCATACACCCACCCTCCATCATGGTCAGTAGTCAACTGAGCTGGTGTTTCGTGTCAGAGCCAGTTGACGTCACTCCGATGCTCCGCCCCCTGCGCGAGCTTGGAGCCGTTTTAGAAGGAAGTGAACCGACTTGGTATTAGTAGACTTAGGGTGAGATCTGGTTAGAAAGACATTATTGTTACTCCACAGGGTTCGTTGATACGTCAAGAACGACTCCTAGGCAGGCCAGGATGTTAATCAAAAGCCGCTGGACACTGCTGAGTTTTATTCCTTCAAGGCACAGCTGAAGTACACTTGCAAAACACTGACTTTCCTCTGTCACGCTGCCTCCGTCCTTCACTTATTATTACTTGCTGACTGTCCGTTCACTTACTGACTCGACTAACTACTCCATCCTTCACTGATTAGCTCTCACTGTCTGATTCATTAACTCTATCACGGACCGTCTCTATCACTATCTGTCTGCCTCCGAGTCACTGACTTCACTGACAGTCCATCATTCCTTTCTGACTGCCTTGGGCAGACTGGATACCGTGCACAAAACACTATCCATTATTCACTGATTAAACTGAACGTACTAGGCTCTGACTGGCCGCCCTGCACCCACTCTATCCGTTACTCTTTGGCAAAACTGCCAGCAAGTGGGGCGGGTCTGTTTAAATACTCACCCTCCCCACTGTATTAACAACGCAGTGCAGAAGACTATAGACCCCAAGAAAGAACTCACATTTTCTGTCACAGTAATGCACATTCTAGAGCCCAGGAAAGAACTCGCTTTTTCCCTCGTCGTAGTGCACGTAAATTAACAACACATAATAATAAAAATAATAATGGCAAGACCTAATTCCTAAGGCAAGAGAGAAAGTAAACAAATCAAACATGTCAATATTCCTAGAATGTTCCTCACATCTCCAGATATAAAACGTTAACCTAATACTATGCCATAACACTTTATTTCTAGAATTTTCTTCATATTTCCAGATATAAACAACTGACCTAATTCTTCAAAATGCTCCTCACATCTCCAAACGTAAACACGAATCTAATTGTACCGGCATAACACTGCCCCTCCCTGAAAACTGTGTCGTCTCCAACACAGCCACTTAATCCTACATATACGAATGTACAAGTATATATAGCATAAACTTCCAGATTAGTGGGTCATTGCTGTTGCCTCTGCTGTCTAGGTCCCATGGACTGACGACCTGGATTGCCAGTGCTGTCAATGCCATCATTCTCTTGGGCTCTCCTCTCATTTTCGGTGTCCAGCAGGTTCTTGGCTCCACTCCTAGTGCACTTCTAAGGTCCATGATATCCCCTGTGAGAAATACATCAGCGTACTTCACCATGGGCTCCCTCAGCTGCTTCATCGGTGACTTCTTTAGACATCAGGCATTCTTGGCAAAGTGGTCGGGAAGTTCCTCCTGGGTCTTAACCGTGCTCCTCTTGCTTGCACTTTTTGGTGGTTTCTGATCGTCTTCTTGGCACAACTTCAAAACTGTGCCCCGATTAATCTTCTCAGAACTAAGTGAAAAGCTGGCTATGACAACAGGTACTTTTTCTGCTGCAGGGTCGACTAAAGTCTTGCTGATCATTACTCTCTCTCCTATCATGGCGTGGCTCCTGTGGTCCACCAGTCCCAGGGCAGTGTGCAGTGTGTCACAGAGCTTACAAGGTAGCAGCATCTCTGACTCAGGGAGGATAAGTGTAGTCTGTCTGGTTGTCACTAGTAGACTTCCATGCTCCAAAGCCTTCAGCAGAACACTCCTTCATCCTACCAGCATCTGCATCTTATGGAAGTCAAGTAGGCAGTCCAACCCAAAGATGCAGGGATCTATGATGTCGTCAACACTCATGGCCAAGGTCTCTTCCGTACCTCCCTGTCGCATTCCGATACCCACCAGTCCCCCAAACCCACTGCAGTGCCTTGCAACTCCTCACAGCTGCCATGAAATCTCTAAAAGTTGCCTATGACCCACCACTTCCAGTTGCCTCTCTGATCCTGTCAGTGATCATTGGGCGTGCTACTCCCTCAGTCTCACCATTCCCCTCTCCCTACCTGACACTGGCACATAAGGAGTGTGCTGCATGCTGACTCTCAACTATACAGTGTTCAAGGGCTTTGATGCTGGTACTCACTTCCTGTGTTGTTCTCTTCTCACTTTTTCTCCACTATACACGAACCCTCTTTCCTCTCATCTATCATCTGGCTGCTATTTCTCTCTACCTCGCTGTATGCCACTTCTTGTGCTTCTGGATATTTGTTTTGTTTTTCATGATAATTCATTGTTCTTCATAGTAATTCTTTTCTTCTTAAAAATAGTTCTTTTGTTCTTCATGTTTCTTTTTTCTTCACAATATTACCTCAGTTGTTCATGAAATTTCTTTTTTTCATATTATTTCTTTTTTCTTCTTTCTCTGCTTCCTAATATTTCTTTTGTTCAGCACAATTTGTTCTCAACACTGTGAGTATATCTGCCAGAGATATGTCCTCTCTTTTGGTAACCAGTCCACATGTCACCATCTCTCAAGATATATCCCATTCCTGACACCAGTTTGTTACACCATAGGGTTTCGTTGATACATCAAGAACGACGCACAGACAGGCCAGGATGTTAATCAAAGGCTGCAGAACACTTCTGGGTTTTATTCCTTCAAGGCACAGCTGTGGTACGCTTGCAAAACCCTAACTTTCCTCTGTCATGCTACCTCACTGTCGATTCACTGACTGACTGACTCTCACTTACTGACTCTGACTGACTACTACATCCTTCACTGATTAGCTCGCGCTGTGTGACGCACTAACCCTGTCACGGACTTTACCACTGTCTGTCCACCAGTGACTCAGTGACTTCGCTGACTGTCCATCACTTCTCTCTGACTGCCTGCCTTGCACAAACTGGATTCCATGCACAAAACTGTCTGTTACTCACTAACTCACTGACTAAACTGAACTCACTAGGCTCTGACTGGCAGCCATGCACTCACTCACTCCATCTGTTACCCTCTGGCAAAAGTGCCAGCAAGCAGGGCAGTTCTGTTTAAGTACCTCTTCCCCCCCACTGTAATAAGAATGCAGGTCAGAATATTCTAGAGCCTAGGAGAGAACTCACCTTTTCTGATGTAATAGTACACATTCTAGACCGTAGGAGAGAAAACACATTTTCCCGCACAATAATGCACGTACATTATTATGCATAATAACAATAATGATAAGAACTAATTCCTAAGGTAAGAGAGAATATAAACAAAAGTGACTTGTTGCATTCAAAGAATGTTCCTCACATCTCCAGATATAAAACATTAACCTAATCCTCCGGCATAACATTTCATTTCTAGAACATTACTCACATCTCCAGATAGAAAAACAAACCTAATCCTACCGGCATAATATTGTTGAGAAGAACCTAACGACTTCCACATGATGCACTACCATAGACCAGAAAATAACATTCATCACACGAGAGGGAGAGAGAGAGAGAGAGAGAGAGAGACAGACAGACAGACAGACAGACAGACAGACAGACAGAGAGGGACAGAGAAGGTAAGAAGGGTAAACTGTTGGAAGAGGGAGGGACACAGGCTAGAAAAATAATAAAAGGCGAAAAAATGCATAAGGTTATATTTATATGTATTTTTTTCGGGTGCAAGGAATAAGTGTGTTAGGAGAGCTGCATGATTCTTTGATCACGAAGGAGGAAGTGCAGGAAGCAGTAAACGAGATGAAAACAGGGAAAGCTGCAGGTATGGATGGGTGTGCTGTGGAATGTCTGAAAGGTGGTGGAGTGACTGTTATCGAGTGGTTTACTAACAAGACTGCAAAGTGCGTGTTTTGTGAGCAATATGGTGCCGATTGACTGGGCAAGTTCGTGTGTGGTTCCACTGTATAAACGTAAGGTGATAAGTATGAGTGTACTAGTTTTAGGAGTATCAGTCTGTTGAATGTTGTAGGTAAGGTGTATAGAAGAATGTTCATTAAAAGAGTTAGAGAGGGTACAGAGGGGGTGGTTGGTGATGAGCAGTCCGGCTTTAGGAGAGAGTGAGTGGGACTGCGGCAGGGATGCGTGATGTCGCCTTGGTTGTACAATATTTATGTGGATGGAGTTGTAAGGGACGTGAAGGCAGTGTGTTAGGTGGAGATTTGAATCTTGTGAATGCTGATGGTAGAGAGTGTAATCTGAATCTGCTGCTGTTTGCGGATGATACTGCACTGGTGGCTGATTCGGAGGAGAAATTGAGACAGTCGGTAGAGGAGTTTGGAAGAGTGTGCGAAATGAGGAAATTGAGAGTAAATAAGATTAACAGTGTGATGAAGTGCATGAGGTTGGTGGATGGCAAGAGGATGAATGTAGTTTTGAATGGTGGGCTGCTTGAGCAATTAGAGTGTTTTAATTATTCAGGGTCACATGTTGCTGTGGATGGAAGAATAGATGTAGAAGTGAAGTTTAGAATGAAGTAGGAAAGGTGCTGGGAGGAATGAAAAAAGTGTTAAGATGTCGTTCGTTTAGATTTGATGTAAAGATAAGGCTGTATGAGGGTGTAGTAGTACCGACTGCGTTATATGGGGCTGACACATGGAATATGGGTGTAGCAGAGAGGAAGAGTTTGAATGTAATGAAGATGAGGTGTCTGAGGAGAATGTTTGAAGTGACGTGTATGAATCGAGTGAGAAATGATGAACTGCAAAGAACTAGAGTTACACGGTAGATGGCTGATCGAGTTGAGCTGAGAGTGTTGCGATGGTTTGGCCATATGAAGAGAATGGATGAAGAGTGATTGGTGAAAAAGACAATATGATCAGATGTGAGAGGTGTAAGGCTGAGAGGAAGATCACGAATGGGATGGATGGACAGTGTGAAGTGAGTGTTAGATGTGAGAGGGATGTCTGTAGTGCAAGGAAGAGTGGCTGTGAGTGATAGGAATGACTGGAGAAAAATTGTGAATAAGTAATGGTGATGTGGCCCCAAGGGGATATGCTCCTGCATTTGGTCTGAGTAGCAGATCAGGTCAGGTGAGAGTTAGGGGATGGGTCCATTGTGATGCAGCAGGGGTAAACCAGCTCTGCTGTCAGGCTCTGCTACGGATGTCACTGATTGCACTGCGCAGTTGACCCTAGTGCGGTGTGGTGTGGTGAGGATCGTTTCCTTCTCCACTTGAGGCTTAGATACGAGTAAATGTGTGTGTGTGGATGAGTAAACTGGAAGTGTGTTGTCCTGTCACGGCTACCTCCCTTTTCTTTGGGGGAAGCAGCCTAGGTATGTTGATAGATATTTATTTTTCAAGGTGTGTATATAGGTTCTACTGACCTCTCAATCTGATTTGTATTGTTCCATCAGTGGGCGAGTGAAGAAGTAAATTAGAACCTGTTGCTGCTGGCCTTGTGTCTCCACCATGACTGCCTCAAAATCTGACTCTCATTGTGATCAAGTGAAAATTGTTGTAAGTGTATTCAGTAAAGCAGATCACACAATGATAATTATAATAATATCATTTTCATTCTAAGGAATATTTTTATTATTTCAGCCTCTGTTGTAATGCAGTTTATTGGTGGGGGCACACACCAATCATCCACTTGAATAACTGCTACTTTCCTGTTGTTGTTGTTGTTGTTGGGATATTCGTCCCAGTAGTACTGGGACACAGGCAAACTAAGCGCCCATCAGAGGTGTGCATGACTCGCGCGAATTTGAATTAGCGAGGGGGAGGATAGTCCCTTTCCGTGGTAAGTAATATGTTGAAGGGAGCATGGGCAACAATGCCAGCAGCATCCATAAAGTCATCCCCAGACCGGGCAAGGGCTGAGTCAAGCTCAGACCTGAGCATGGTAGTGGCTGGGCAGTCAAGAAGATGATGTAGGAGTGGCTCCTCAGATCTGGCCAAACAATGGGTGCACGGGCCTGGCGCCACACCAACAATCTGTTTGTAGCAGAGAAACCCCAGTCGCAATCGCCGGAGCCTCACGACAAGATAGTTAAGTAGACCTTGGGGGGGGCAACAGCAGAGAATAGGATGTGGCAGTGGCATACCATTTAGCAGAGCATAAGCCCTCCATGACCCAAAGGTGATGATCCTCTAGAGATAGTCTTCTGATGGTGGCAGTGAGAGTGCGGATGAGGTGCGAAGGGCTGGGGTGCAGTGAGAATGTGATGTCGGGGAGAGAGTAAGCTGAGTGTGCTGCATCATCAGCAAGCTCATTGCCACTGATTCCAACATGTCCCGGGTGCCAGTGAAGGATAATAGTTGCGCCCCTGCGGACGAGAAGGGATGCAAATGTATGGATCGCTGTTAGTAGAAAGACATTGTCCTGAAGCGAGAAAGAGCGTAGTCTCTGAATGGAGGAAAGAGAGTCAGTGTGGATTATGACTCGGTGGTGACGGTGGTGATGAGCATGGTGCAATGCACCCAGGATGGCAGCAAGCTCCGCCTGGAAAGCGGATACTCCTGGGGAGAGTCGCCAAGCTTCCACAGTTTGCCCAGAAACAAAGGCTGCTCCAGCTGCTCCGTTTGAGGAGACTGAGCCATCAGTATAAAAGATGGCTGAGTTCGGTAAAGCCAGGCTGCCACCCGACTGAGACCTTCCTGCCGGAGGAGTGCCGGAATGGAGGAGCATGGTTTAGCATCCGAGGGACCAATAATATCAAAAAGAGGAGGATTCCATGGCGATGGATCAGCATATCCAGGAATGGGAGAGTCGGGATCTTGACAGAGGCTTGCAGCAGCTCCCAATCCATGGATGACAGCAGCTGTAGTATGGGCCCAGTCACGCTGAGGGGCCAGCTCAGGTGGGCAGCACAGAAGGCGTTTTAGGAGGGCAGAGACAGGCAGGTGAGACCAGCACTGGACCAGCTGCATAGCAATAATTGCCACTCGTAGAACAATGCGATGCGCCAGAGACGGCACACCACCCTCCATACGCAGATTGACTAGCCGGGTCCAGCATGGAGCACCCAGCATGACACGGAGTGCATCATTCTGGATGACCTCTAGAGATCGAGAGACTGGTGGAGTGAGTCCCGTTAGACAGATAGCACCGTAATCCACCAAGGATCGGATGGCATGTATGTAAAAAGTCCGTAGGATGGAATACGATGCCCCCAAACTCCACTTGGAGAGTTAGTGGAGAGCAGCCATGTGGGTAGAAGCATGCTCCCTCAGGTACCAAACGTGACAGGAAAAGGTAAGATCCCCATCAAGCCAGACCTCCAGATACTGGTGTACAGTGACAAGGGAGAGGTGCTGGCCCCCAAGTAGCACTGGAAAGTCTGGGGTACGGAGTCCAAAAGGCAGACACTTCGTCTTATTAAAATTAATTTTCAGCCCTAGCTCGGTGCACTTTGCATGCAGCCGAGAAAGGGCCGAGTCAGCCTGTCTGAAACAGTCACACCTTGTGAAGACGAGGGCGAGATCGTCTGCATAGCAGAGGAGGGTGACGCCAGGCAGTTAAGAGCCCCTCCATAAGCATGTTAAAAAGTAGAGGGCTCAATACGCTCCCCTGGGGGGTGCCATTGGAAAGCCTGTAAAACTGCGATATGTGGCCCTGAAATCAAACCCCTGCCGAGCAATCTGCAAAGAAATTCCTGATCCAGGATAGAAGCCTGCCTCCCACACCCCTGTCCGCAAGGGCGGCCAAAATAACCTTAGGGCTGGCCAGTTAAAATGCCTTCTCAAGGTCGAGGAAGACGGCCATCCCCCTTCCTCACTTCAGTTCCCCAAGGAACAACGCCTGGCCAAACGCCACCCATTCGGCCCTATGGAGTTCCCACCACAGCAGAGGGGGTGGCGGAGGTGGAAGTGGAGCAGCTGGCAGAGTGACATCCAGGGCAAAATGGTCACTGGAAAGGTGAGGGTGCAGCGACCATGTTGCCAAGCCCGTGAGGGGGGAGGACAAAAACGCTAAGTCCAGACGCCCCCCATCAATGTGTGTGGCCTCAGTGATGTCATTCAATAGGGAAACATCACCCATCTCCTCCAGTAGTAAAGAGATGTGTCGTCCTGCATCATTGGGCCAAAGAGGCGAAGAGAGAAGGGAGTGGTGGACGTTGAAGTCGCCCCCGATGTACACGGCCCTGCTGGCAGCTTGGGAGAAAAGTTCCCCCAACTCCAGGGTGCTCCTCTGGCTCCAGTACACATTGTATACCGTCAGGGGCGACGTCGCCAGATGGAGAACCACGCCCTGGACCTCCACATCAGGTCCACAGAAAGGAGGGGGCTCATAATCCTTGCATGTGATGTGGTCCTGATCCAGAATGGCACATCCCCGTGTGACGCCACAAACATATGAGAGGAGATGGGTGGTGTAGCCCGAGAGACGAAAAGTGGAATTATCTGGGAGCAGGGTCTTCTGCAGGAGAATAACATGAGGGCAGTCCCTGGCAGCCGCCTCCTGCAAAAGTGGGAGCTTGCTCCGTGCTCCCACACAATTCCACTGGAGGAGTCTGAGAGAGTGGTCTACCAGCCGTCTGGCGACAGTTGCAGACAGTCGTCCTCCTGCAGCAGTGGTGAGGCCATGTCCATCACTGTGGCCACAGATGGTGTTGCCACTTGCCCCTGATGAGGATGATGACGAGGCAGCTGAGCAGTGGAAGACTGAGCATTCAGAGGTCTTGGCTTGACCCGCTTGGACGGGCGTGCTGACCTGCACAAGGTGGGACGGCGTTGCCCTGCATAGCGAGCTGGGTGGCGAGGGGAAAGAGGGGCACTGAGGTTTGCCATCTTCCTCTCGATCGCCCAGTCTATGAGGCAATCGGCAGCCTTGGCAAGGGGAGAGGAATATCTAGAGTTTTGGCGATGGTGGTGGCAATGGTCATCGTCAGCTCTGTGGCAAGGGTCCTGAGCTCCTTCTTCATGAAAGAGATCACCGAAGGAGCTGGAGTGGGGGGTTGGCTGGGCGCTGAGCAGGATAGTGGTAGTGGGACAGACGTTGGCGGCTGGTGGACTTCCGCCGTGGTCTCGCCCACAGCGAAGGCAGAAGGCAAGGGCGGAAGCTCCTGCTCGCTGAGAGCAGATGGGCTGGAACAAGAGGGAGACGCTGTTGTCCCTAGACGAAGGTGCCTGGGGGAGCTGGAGTGGCACTGGCGGTCTGCCGCTTTCGCACCCACGCAACCTGCCTCTCCCGGCCCTGGTTTACCCTCTTGACCCTCGCATGGCAACTGGGGTGCCAGGCATGGTGTCTCCATGAGCAACTGGGGCACTTGGCAATTGTCGGCTCTTTTGCCTTGAGCCGTTGCAGGCACCGCTCGGTGTCATGCGCTCCACTGCATATCACGCAGATGATGGGGCGGTTGCAGGTGGCGCGATGGTGGCCATAACGATGACACCTGTAGCAGTGCAGTGGCTCGGGCATGAAGGGGCAGAGATAAAACACTCCCATATTGCCCAGGTCGACGGACTCCACTAGAGGTCCCTGCAGTGTCACACAGACCTGCAACGTCTCCTCCCGCATCCGCTGATTTTAGCAAAGCACTGCCTCCTCGATTAGGTCGTGCTGGAGTAGGATATCCACCGGCATACGCCGGGGATATCCCATCACGACTGCCTTTGTTGTTTGGGTGCCTTGAGACAGCTCGATGATCTTGACAATCGGGGTCTCCTCCTCCGCCACCGCTTTCAGGCGAAGGTACGATCCCTCTTTGGTGGGGATCAGCAAACAGCTTTCGTCGCGACCAAAGTGATTCACGGCCGCGAGGCCAGGCAGATGTCACTCCAGAGCCGCTACCGCATCGTAGCTGGAGCTGTATCCTTCCTGAAGAGGGAGGCGAAAAGCCGGGAAAGCAGAGTGTGGAGATGGAGAAGCCGCGACTGAGACCGAGGGGAGTGCAGCAGGGGGAGGCCGCCAAGGCCCTGGAGGTTTCGATGCAGGTGGAGGTGCGTTTCCCTCCGGAGCTCGCTGTGTTTTTCGCTTCACAGGGATGAAGCCTTCATCATCAGGAGAGGCAGCAGGCACATCAGAAGAGGCTGCAGCTAGAGGATGCACCACAGGGGGTAGCTCGTCCTGGCCTGTGCCAGTTGTCGAGTCCAAAGTAGCAGGAGTAGGTGGCGTGGCAGGGTCGGGTGCTGGGCAGCGAGGGTCCTTGGGAGGAGGGGCAGCCTTACAGATTGCGCCAATAGAGGTGTTGATGGCAGGTGGCAGATCAGAAATTCCCTCCATCACCTCGTGTACATGTGCAACCTTGGCTGCACGTGTTGAGGTGGAAGGGGGGGATGAGGCGTCATTCTGTGCATGGGGAGTGGGCCCAGCAGGCCTAGAATGGGAGGCGACAGAGGCCTCGCCAGACGTCGACGAGTGAGAGCTGGCATCAGAGAGACGCCGCTCTTGCTTCGCGCCTGGCACAGTGGCAGGGCCAGAAGGCCTCTGCTTAGAAGGCTTAGGAGAGGGGGGTGAGCCAGGGGTCCTGCCAAATGTCAACGAGCGAGAGCTGGCATCAGACAGATGCTGCTCTTGCTTCGTGCCTGACACAGTAGCAGCGCGGACAGACCGCTGCTTGGAAGGCAAGGGGAGGGCTTGCCCTGTGGGCCTAGGGACCTGGGTCCCCTTCATGCTCTCTGACAGGCAGACACAAAAACAAACACCCTCAGACACCACTCACACATATATCACACACCCACAAACAGACACACACACACACACACACACACACACACACACACACACACACACACACACACACACACACACACACACACACACACACACACACACACACATCGCTCGCTGGTGCAGTGGTAACGTTCTCGCCTGCCAACTGGTGGACTGGAGTTCGCGCCTCGCTCAGGTTGCGAAAAGTTTCACTGACGAAGTGGGTGGTTACTGTCCCCCTTGAGCAAGGGGACGGGTGTGTGGGTGTGTGAAGGTCACAGCCTTGCCCTTAGATCGGACTATATGAGCTCTCAGCTCCCTTCCTAGAGGGTAAAATGCTGACGATCACGACCATCAAGTGATCCTGACCGACCCGGTGAATTACACACACACACACACACACACACACACACACACACACACACACAAACACGGCAAAAAAAAGACCCTACAGTAGTGGGGACCTATTCTCCCCGCCTTCTAAAGGGCGACGAAGGAGACCCACTACTGCCCCGTGAGGGACTTAACCTAACCCTAACAGAAAAGCCGCCCCCAATGCTTGCTATAACCAGGCCCTAAAGGCCCTAATGGCACCCCTTCAGGGTTCGGCATCGTACCACTTTGGGGGACACTAACGGCTGGCCATGAAAAAAAAAGAAAAAAAAAAGCTCATCCACACACACACACACACAAGCAGACAGGGCCTATCTGTCAGGGACAGAGTCTCGCCCAAAACGAGATAAACAACAGAAAACCACTCTCAGTAAAATAGGCTAAGTCCAATGAAGCCAAATTGCTCGAAAAACTCCCGAAAATCTTTCTCAGGCAATGAGACAGAGCCGATAGCTCGAGAGAGACTGGCCGGAGGTCTTCTTACCACGCGAGCTAGGCAGGGAGTGCTACTTTCCTGTGGCCAAAATGGTTGATCGTAGCACATGGAAGTAATAGTTACTAGCTCAGGAGTATGGGTGCTATTAAATCAGGGTAGGCTACTGTGTGTGTGTGTGTGTGTGTGTGTGTGTGTGTGTGTGTGTGTGTGTGTGTGTGTGTGTGTGCTAAACTTCCAACTTTGGCCACAGGCTTGACAGTCCGTTCCTTCAGGCTCGGCCATCCTCCCACAAGCCATACACTTTCTCACGTCAGTACTCTTATGCTATTTCAAACAGTACATCGAAATGACACCTGAAAATCTTATTATATACATTTCCACCAGACTTTTTGAGCTTATTTGCTAATAAGACTTACTACTGTTAGTGATGAATTTATATTAATCCTGAAGAACATTAGAAAATAAAAGATTAGCTCTTCTTAGTTATGGATGATGAGTAACACATTTGTTTTATCCACAAGTGTATCGATAGAAAAAAAAAAAAACGTATTTCAAAAGTATGTTCACATTCTCCTGTCTTGAATATGCAGCTTAATGGTAGGATAGATCAGGGTTATGATCCTGCCGACTGAATTTACTTATGCCCGAATCTTTGCAAGTCCATCCCATGCGACAGAACCATCTTGGCTCCTAAGGGTTTACTTCTTCAATTTTGGTGGTGGTGGGGATGATTCTGACTACTACTGCACTATTTCAGTCCATGAGTGTACCGTCAATGCTGTTCAGAGATGCACCATATAGTTTCCCATAACATACATTTTAAAATTAGCTTCAAACTCAGGAATAAACTTCAAAGACTATTCGGTAAACACTTCACACTGGTATCACTTGGAGTAGCATCCCCTCCCCCCCAAAAAAAAAAGAAAAAAGAAAAGAAAGAAAAAAGGTAAGATAAATTATTGATTTTTTTTTTTTCGGATACGCGACTCTCTTCACACACACAAGCTTCAATTGTTTATCTCTTTCCATGTGCCATCTGTAAGGCGCTGTATATACAGTAAGTAAGACGTAAAGAAAATTATATACAAGAATACATTCCAAAGAAACGTCGTCTGTGGCATTTTGGAGCTGCGGATTGGGAGGCCCTCAGGAAGTACTTCTTTGATTTTCCCTGGGATGAATATTGCTTCCATGGCCGGGAGCCATCTGGGTGTACCTTGCGCATTACGGAGGTTATTCTCTCGGGCATGTAAGCATACATTCCTATCTCAAATCCATTGACTAATGCAAGAAAGCCATGGTTTAATCACGCTTGTTCTAATGGTGTCCGCAACAAGGAGAGGACCTATAAAAGGTACCGGAGCCAACCCACCCCTGAATCACATCTATTATACGTTTCTGCCCGGAATCGTGCTAAGTCTGTTCTTCGCTCTGCTAAAATTAATTTCATCTGTACTAAATGCTCTCAACTCTCTAACTCGAATTCTTCCCGCTCCTTCTGGCACCTTGCCAAAAACCTTTCAAACAACTTTATCTCATCATCCTTCCCTCCTCTTTTCTACTCTGATGGCTCTGTAGCTATTTCTTCTACTGATAAAGCAGATCTCTTTGCTCAGACATTCTCCTCCAATTCCACCTAAGATGATTCCGGTGCTGTTCCTCCATCACTTCCCCCCTCTGACTTCCTCATGGCTGACATTAAAATTTCTTCAGCTGATGTATCTTCTGCCATCACAGGCCTCAGTACTAATTATGTATATGGGCCTGATGGAGTCCCTCCTGTTGTTCTCAAGAACTGTGCTTCTGTGCTTACACCCTGCCTAGGCAAACTCTTTTGCCTTTGTCTGTCAACTTGTACCTTTCCTTCTTGCTGGAAGTTTGCTCTCATTCAGCCAGTTCCAAAGAAGGGTGACCATTCCCAACCCTCTAACTATCGTCCAATTGCTTTAACATTCTGTATCTCAAAAGTTTTCGAGTCAATTCTTAACAGAAAAATTTTAAAGCGTCTCTCCTCTCACAACCTTCTTTCTGATCGTCAGCATGGGTTCCGTCAGGGACGCTCCACTGGCAATCTTCTCACCTACCTTTCAGACTCCTGGTCATCCTCCTTTCGGGACTTTGGCGAAAGCTTTGCCATTGCACTTGACATCTCAAAGGCTTTCGATCGAGTCTGGTACAAATCTTTAATTTCCAAACTGCCCTCTTACGGTTTCTGTCCTTCTATCTGTGCCTTCATCTCTAGCTTCCTTTCTGGTCATTCTATAGCTGCTGTTGTAGATGGCCATCATTCTTCTCCTAGATCTATCAACAGTGGTGTTCCTCAGGGCTCTGTCCTATCACCAACTCTCTTCCTTTTATTCATCAATGACCTTCTAAGCTGTACATCTAACCCTATCCACTCAAACGCTGATGACTCCACCCTTCACCTTTACCATTTGGTTTCCCACAACGTCCATCTCAGCAGTTACTTCAACAAACAAGGGATGAGGCTATGGCACACCTAATGTCTGACTTGGCTCGTATCTCTGACTAGGGTAAAAATAATCTAGTTGTTTTTTATGCATCAAAGACTCAGTTTTTACACCTATCATCCCGACAAAATTTTCCACAGGTATACCTGCTGATGTTAAACAATAATCAGCTTAATCCTGCATCATCCTTGAACATGCTTGGGGTTTCATTTACTCGGGACTTATCTTGAAAAGATCATATTACATCTCTTGTATAATCTGCTTCCAAGAGATTGGGTGTGCTAAGCCGACTCTGTTCCTTCATTACCCCTGCACAATTGTTGACTCTATACAGGGATTTTATCCGCCCCTGTGTGGAGTACAACTCTAATGTGTGGGGAGGCTTCCCACATACAGCTCTTCTCAATAGGGTGGAGTCAAAGGCTTTTCTTCTCATTAACTCTCCTCCTCTTATTGATTCCTTTCAACCTCTGTCTCTTCGTCGCACTGTTGCATCTTTATCTCTTTTCTATCGCTACTTCAATGGTCACCGCTCCTCTGAACTGTTTGCATGCATTCCTCCACCTCTGCGACGGGCGCGAAGCACCCGTCTAGCAGCAAACTCTCATCCCTTTTCTGTCCAACTCTCTAATGCAAGAGTTAACCGTTACTCCCAGTCCTTCATTTATGCAACAGGTCAACTCTGGAACTGTCTCCCTCTGTCTGTATTTCCTGCTTCCTATGATCTCCAGTCTTTCAAACGCAGTGTGTCCAGGCATCTCGAAATGATCGGATCTTGAATTTGGCTCTCTCTCGTATTTTATTTTTCTCTTGGAAGGAACAGTTTTGTGGGGCCGCGGCCTTTGGTTCCTTGTTCCTCACATTAAAAAAAAAAAAAAAAAAAAACATGAACACTTGGGCATTTCAGTTGATACAGCCCAATCAGCTACCCACCACATTTAGCAGTACGTGACGACTGACAACAACACAACCACCTTTCTCATCGTCTGACTTCACAATCCTTTAAAGAAGGAAATGTGCCACTGTATTTTGCTTTTGCTATTTACAGACGGTTTCATACAGCTTCTGAACACTAATAGGTGGCTCTACGAAACGGAATTAAATTATATGATACAGATACGATTACAATATCAACCAGAACATTTTTTCTTTTCTTTTTTTTCTTTTTTCTAGTACAGCAGAATATGCGATTGATATCCATGGTGTACATTCGTAGCCGTATGGTATGGTAGGGATGCATTAGAGGCCATAGGAATCATATGTGAAACTAAGAGAAGACGAAAACATGAACATCTTGTTGAATCCTTTGTTTGAAAACATTCTGCCGTATATTTAAACATTTTTTTTTTTAATAAAGAAAAAAAAATGAGGGTGGGAGTCACCTTCACGGTCCGGAGGGAACGCTAAACAAGATTTTTTTTTTTTTTTTTTATGTGGCCTAATAAAGAGAATTGGAAGAAGTATACGAAGTTAATGTTTTCTTTTATCCTCGGGGTCTTGTATAGACATTGCCTATTCCACCACGGATCAGTTTAGCCCCAACACCCGGCGAGTGAAGAAGGGGTGTACTACGATCCTGTCACTGTTTTCCTTCTGTGTCTCTCTGCCATGCCTGTCATCGCTACGCTACTTCTGCTGGCCATTTGTGTGCTCAGGTGAAAAATGTTGAGGGTGTATTCACTAAACCAAGCCACGCAATTATCACTGTAAATCCTGCGAAGAAGGATGATGCCACGTTCGGCAACTTGCCCTGTACTGTTGCACTAGATTAAGTGTGTGTGTGTGTGTGTGTGTGTGTGTGTGTGTGTGTGTGTGTGTGTCCCTTAACTCCTAGGCTATTTGTTGGATTTGAAATTTAAAACTTTCCAGGTGAGTTTGTCTGGGTACTCGGAAAGTTTTCTATTATATGCAGTTTTGCATCTATGATTTTGGGGGAGAATCAGCCCCACCTCACCAAATTAAAAGTTCTCAAACAGTGAATGGAGGGCAGATATGTATTTAATGTCTTAGTACATGTTGCACAATGAACTCTCATCCATAGCGGGATAACTGGGGAGTGTGACCACCCCCAGTGCATCTGGAGGGTCAGCCCCCTCCCCTCACCCCAAAGAAAAAAAGGACTAGCAGAAAAAAATGAAGTGAGCATATGTATTTAACAAAACTTCTCAGGTCAGTTCGTCTTGGTCCTTGATAATGTCTTGCATGAGGGGTCAACCCCTTGTAAAGGTTACAAAATAAAGGCAGGAGGGCAGATATCGCTTTGATATCTTCGTACTTGTTGTAGAATCGGTTCCTATTCCAGAACTTCTACTACTACTACTACTACTACTGCTACTATTACTAGTACTACTACTACAACTATCACTCCTTTTTTTAAATACTACTACTAAAATCATCGCCATCAATTGGTGAATTATATTGTGAAGATCAAAACCAATATATCTAATACAGTTCACAATTTGGGGTTGTACTGTGAAGGTTAACACTAACGCTCATATTACAATTCGCTGGCCCCAAGCACGCCAACGGCTGCGGTTACCATCTACTACTACTTTTATTACTTTATTGCTTATTTATTAATATTACAATGTTAATAAAGACATTAATCTAGAAGTCGCTAGCCTATGCGACTCTCGACCACAGTAGCTTCGTAATCCATACCCGCCAGAAAGACAGGCCTGGGGGCTGTCGTTCTTGTGCCCTTGAGACATAGGAGTGTAGACCTCACGAGGGAGAATGACAAGCGACATCTCATCCAGGCCATAACAGAACTCTGCGGTTGATGCTTCTTCTTCTTCTACTACTACTACTATGGTAGTAGTAGTGGTAGTAGTAGTAGTTGTAATCGTAGTAGTAGTAGTTGTTGTTGTTGTTGTTTTTGTTGTTATTGTTGTTGTTGTACCACTACAACAACTGCTAGTTTATACAGTAATTCTTTCAAATTGGCATGCACTGTGCTGGACTGGGCATGCAGTTTCCATGCTATCTCTTATTGCACAGGATGAAACTGTACGTCTACTTTATTATTAATATTATGTTATACTTAATCGTCGGTGTGCTGAAAGGACACTACTAGTATGATTCCACTGGAAGGCTGCCGAGTCACCCAGATCCGCCTCCCTGCATCTAAAAAGTTGACACAGTTACGTTCAACTATGCTTAGCGAAAAGGTTGGAAGCTCTCTTTAATGCCAGAAACTGCATCCATACACGTGATTGTTTTTAATTCAGTTGGAGTAATTGGGTATTATTTTTACCATCTAAGGCAGACATGGCACTGTGAAATTTAGATCTATGGTATCTTTGCTAATTTCAGTGACTAACTGTGATGAGCGAATGTGTCAAGCAAGTTATTAAAATTTATGCCTTTCTCTATTTCGCTGATTCTCCTATAGATGTTCCGGCCTAACCTGTGTCCAGTGTGATGAGATCAGCTGCCCGAATGACCTGACCTGCCAGTGGGGTTATGGAAAGGACGTGTGTGGATGCTGCCCTTCCTGTCTTAAGGTATTGTTTACCATGACTATTTTTTTATTCTTGCTATCAGGTGCTGGAGAGGGACTCCTTCATGTGGTTGCACTGATATAACAAGGCAGCACCACTGCCCAGTTACACAAAAATTCCTCAACTCCCATCCTATCACCTGAGGAAGGATTGGATAAGGGCGACTTCAGTCTGTACTTCACCGGTTTCACACCCAGATGAACCTACGCTCACAAAAGCAACATTTTTGCTGTCATTAAACAGCTCCGTTTGTACTTTGGAGCTTCTGATTGGGAGGCCCTAAGGCAGTACTTTGGTTTTCCCTGCAGTGATAATTGCTTCCATACCCGAAAGCCATCTGAGTGTGCATTGCGCATTACGGAGGTTAATCTCCCTGGCATAGAAGCATATATTCCTTTCACTTATCCCATTATTAATGCACAAAAATAAAGAAAAAAAAAACTTGGTTTAGTCACGCTTGTCCTAATACTGTCCACAAAGAGAAGAGGGCCTATAAAAGGTACCAGAGCCAACCCACCCCTGAATATCTTTTATCTTTCTGTCCATGGTTTTCCTCTGTTCTTCGCTCTGCTAAAAAGGTTTTCGTTCATACTAAATGCTCTGAACTCTCTAAATCAAATTCTTCCCACTCCTTCTGGCACCTTGCTAAATCCCCTTCTAAAAACTTTACCTCATCATCCTTCCCTCTTCTTTACCGTACTAATGGCTCTGTGAATGTTTCTTCTACTGATGAAGCAGAACTCTTCACTCAGACTTTCTCCTCCAGTTCCAGCTTAAACGATTCCGGTGCTTTTCCGCCATCACTTCCCTCCTCTGATTTTTTTCACGGCTGACATCAAACTTCTTTAATTGATGTATTTTCTGCCATTAATGGCCTCAGTACTAACAAGGCATATGGGCCTGATGGGGTCCCTCCTGTTGTCCTCAAGAACTATGTTTCTGTTCTCGCACCTGCCTAGGTAAACTCTTTCACCTTTGTCTGTCAACTGTACAGTTCTTTCATGCTAGAAGTTTGCTGTCATTCAGGTTATTACGAAGAAGGGTGACCATTCCCAGCCCTGTAACCATCGCTCAACTGCTTTAACATCCTGAGTTTCAAAAGTTTTTGAATCTATTCTTAACAAAAAAAAAAAAAAAAATCACCCTGCCAATCACAATCTTCTTTCCTATCGTCAGTATGGGTTCCATTAGGGACGCTCCACTGGCGGTCTTCTCGCCTTCCTTCCAGATTTCAGGTCATCCTCCTTTCGGGACTTGACGAAAGCTTTGCCATTGCACTGGACATCTCAAAGGCTTTTGATCGAGTCTGGCATAAGTTTTTAATTTCCTAACTGCCCTTTTATGGTTTCTGTCCTTCTGCCTGTGCCTTAATCTCTAGCTTCCTTTTCGGTCGTTCTGTTGTTGCTGTTGGAGACGACAACCATTATTTTCCTAAAGCTATCAATAGCTCTGTCCTATCACCAGCTCCATTCCTTGTATTCCTCTATGACCTTCTATGCTGTACATCTAACTTTGTTCACTCATACGCTGATGGCTCCACCCTTCACGTTTCCATTCACTTCCCGCAGTGTCCATCCCAGCAGTTACTTCAACAAACGAGGGATGAGGCTATGGTACACCTAATGTCTGACTTGGCTCGTATCTCTCACTGGGGCAGAAGTTATCTTGTTTATATTAATGCTTCAAAAACTCAGTTCTTACATCTTTTTGCCCGCCAAAATATTCCACAGGAGAGTCTTCTCATTTTATACAATATTCAGCTCAATCCTGCATCATCCTTAAACATTCTTGGGGTGTCATTTTCTCGGGATTTATCTTAGAAAGATCACATTATTTCTCTCTTCCAAATTCTGCTCCCAAGAGATTAGGTGTGGTAGGCCGACCCTGTTCCTTCCTTACTCCCAAAGTTGTTGACTTTATACACGGGTTTTATTCGCCCCTGTGTAGAGTACAACTCTCATGTGTTGAGAGGTTCCCCACATACAGCTCTACTCAACAAGGTGGAATCAAAGGCTTTTCGTCTCATTAACTCTCTTCCTCTTACTGGCTCCCTTCAGTCTCTGTCTCTTCCCCGCATTGTTACTTCTTTATCTTTTTTCTATCGCTACATCAATGGTCACTGCTCCTCTGAAATGTCTGTTTGCATCCCTCCACCGCTATGCCTGGCGCGTAGCACCCATCTAACAACAAACTCTCATCTCCTTTCTGTCCAGCCCTCTAATTGCAAGAGTTAGTCGTTACTCCCAGTCCTTTATGTAGGCAACAAGTCAACTCTGGAACTGTTTTCCTCTGTTTATTTTCTACTGCATATTATCTCCAGTCCTTCAAACGCAGTGTGTCTTGAATTTGTCTCTCTGTTACCTTGTTTTTCTTTTTTTCATGGAGGGAACAATCTTCCGGGCTTCTGGTCCCTGGTTCCTTCTTCCTTGCATAAGAAATAAAAAAACTCCTTAATCCCCTTGACTTCAATCAGAAGATTTCCGAACAGTACAGTTAGAATATTACAACTTTCATACGAGTATATCCGATCGTTACCAAAGGACCTTGAAAAGTTAATATCGTCTGATGACAGCAAAATAAAAGTAATAATAATAAAACAAAATAATACTAATGAAGTGCTTTAATTCTGATAGCCCGCCACCGTGATAAGTACTCATAAAACACGTGCTCGCATGACATATGCTCAAGATATTATGTGCTCAGAAGATCTTTGCCTACAAGACGTATGGCCACAAAACAAATATTCAGTGCTAACAGTTTCAGTCTAATGATGTGGTCTGTGATAAAACTTTTATTTTCATGTTTTGTTCAGTTTAGGAGAGACTTCGAAGCGAATGGATTAGATACATTTCCCTGCAAGCGGACTGTCGTAAACTGAGAATAATCGTCTCGCAGCAGTGAGAGTTACATAGACTTACATAGATACACAGATCACATAGACCTTACCGTCCCTACGAGGTGGTCCGACCTTTACAGTACTCAAGATACAGTAGTAGGAGAAAAGGATAGCACAGCAGAAGGCTCTTTCCTCCACCCTCCAGACCAGCAGACTTTTGTAGTACAGCAAAAAAAAAGTCAGAAACAGAGAGAGAGAGAGAGAGAGAGAGAGAGAGAATTATCAGTTTCATGCGAGATGCTCACAGGAAATATGTTGATAATAAAGTATTCACAAAAAAAATGTCCCTTGGGAATACATTCATAATAAAAATGCCTACAAGAAACAGGTTCATATGAAAAATGCTCACTAGACATCCTCTGAAGACACACCCTCACAATACAAATGTTCAAAAGATACGCTTACAAGACAAATGCTGACAATATTAATCCTTTCAAACGGAGGATGTTTGTTAAATGATGTTCTTGCCACTACCAGGCTGTTTTACTCAGCTTAGAAGTAGCCTTGGTAGTGAAGGAGTTAAAGAAGGCAATCCAAGCCAGTTTGCAAACTCTCTTAAACTGGATAAATTCGTCAGTAGACAGCCAGAATAATATGAAATTCAAGCAGTCTTATCGGATAACCTAATATTGTTTGGTCTTAACAGTACCATCTTTCTCTCCTACCTTTGGAATCACGCGGCCCTAACCTTGGCATCTTATGGCGCTAACCTTGACATCCTATGCACCTCATCCTGGCTTCGTATGCACTTAGCTCTTGGCATCTTACGCACTTATCTTGACTTCCTTCGCCACTAACCTTGTCATCCTATACCTCTAATCTTGGCACCCCACGACCATGATCTTGGCATTCTTTGATCCTACTGTAACCTTGGCATTTTTTTACCTTAAGCTTGCCATCATTCCAACTTAACCTTGGCATCCATGGGCCCTAACCACTACAGCCTCAGGAGCTTAACAATCTATACACTTAACCCTTGTATCAGCAGGCTTCATTTTTACTTTTCTTGCCGCCTTCAGACGATATTACTCAAGTTTTGAAAGTCCTTTCTTACTTAAGGAGTTACTATAGGCTTCCTTCAGTTCGCATGCACTATTTTAGGCTGAATATACCCACGGCAGGTTAATGAGGACAATGCAAACATCCTCAGGCTCTCATAACCCATTCTCAGCTGAAATTAATCGTCAGATGATAGCTGAAATAAAATGCTACAGCTATTCTGCTATCACAAAGAAAATATTCCCTCCTTTAAGTCAAATCTCTATCAATTTATTTTCTCTTTGTATTGCTATCTGTTGATTTGCCTATTTTCATTGGCTTGTATTTTGTCTATGTCCACCCTTTGTATCTTCTTTACAGTCTAGTTTGCTATCTGTCAGTCTATTAACCCCTTCTTTGGGTGACGAATTATTATTACCCCTCAAAGTGGAAAGTAGAGTGACACAAGGATGGAAAGTAGTTGGTGCTAAGCGGGCCTTGATAAAAACAGAGGCTTGAATGTTGTAGCTGCACGAGACTTACATGAGGGAGTGTTAGTGCCAACTTTAATGTACTGTATAATTGTGAGACTATGGTGTGGCATGAAAATGTAAAGTCAAGAATGAGAGCAGCGGAGATCGGACTGCTGAGGAATGTATGTGGAGTACAGAGAGTAGATAGGATACAAAATAATGTGATTCGTGAAAGATGTGGAGCGAGAAAGTCGTGGATACGAGAATCGCAGGGAGTGTACTGAAATGGTATGGCCATGTGGAGAGAATGGATAAGGACAGAGTGGTGAAAAAGGTATACCGGAGAGAATTTGAAGGAGGGAGGAGATGAGGTAGGGTAAGGAGATGGTGGAGGGATATAGTGGATGAGTGTGTGAGAAGGATAGGTAAATAAGTAGGTGAGGTTAGGGACTGACAAGAGATCGAGCTGACTGGATGAATGTTGTGAGAAGAAGTGCATGATCAGGGATTTGGCACTCCTTTTTAACGTGACAGCGTCTGGCTTGACTCTATCATATACGTTTTTGTGAAGCTACAAAATGTGGTGAATATGTCTGGCGTATCAGACAGAACCAGGATTCCGGGGACATGAATGATGAGTGAATGGATGCGTGCAGATCTTGGTGGTAGTAGCAACTAATCGAGACTGGGCAAACTTGGGCTGTCTGGACGTTGCCACTCCACACTCTAGGTGGGAAAGGAGGCCCGGATGATGATGATGATGATGATGATGATGATGATGATGATGGTGGTGGTGGTGATGATGATGATGATGATGATGATGATGATGATGATGATGATGATGATGATGATGACCATTATTTATTTTTAATTCTTGTCAATTCTAGACAACTTTATTTAGCTTAGGAAGTATAACATCACCCTATTCCTTGTTAACTCCAGACGATAATAACCAGCTTAGTAGAGAAAATATCTACCACCATTCCTGCACCCAACCTCTCCACCGCCAGGGCCCATGGCAGAAGTATGGGGGTCCTTGGTACATAGACGGGAAGTGCACACAGGACTTTACGTGCTACGTTCGCCAAGAATCCGGCCAACCGGTCGACATCAACAAATCCGGCCTGTGTGTGCCCTACTGGTTACTGAGGCTCATTAAGGTCCTACGTATGTTTTCCATGAGGCCTGAGTGACATTTACATTGAGAAACAAAAGACGTACAAGAAGGAAGAAAAAGAAGAAGAAAGAAGTAGAAGAGGCATTATGAACAGTCAAGGACAACAGTTCGCCAAAGAGTTCATCTCCTCTGTCTCACTTTTCAATACTGTCCCCCTCTCTCGCTTTTTCTCTCGAACTCGCTCACTCTCACACACACCTAAGACATCCCGTACTCTCTCTCTGTCTCTGTCTGTCTGTCTGTCTGTCTGTCTCTCTCTCTCTCTCTCTCTCTCTCTATTTGATTATCTATCTCAGCACCAGAAAGAGTGTCACCTGCAACAATGACGCCAAGAGTTAATCATGAAGTTGAGATATTGTTGGTATATTTCTCTACCCATAAATATTACATAATTAGTCAGGAAGGAAACTCACGGACGTCCCTGACGTGGGAATTAGATGTAGTTAATCAGCAGGGAGTGGACTGTAGCACCAGTCGAACAGGACCGTACTCCCAAGGTGGATGGAAAGGTGAGACAAGGAGAATTGAAGCTCCCGTTTCATTAGCTTTCGGGACTGGCTCATGACCATCACCCTGTGCTGAACTTTTCAGTGCTTCAGTAACACTGAGGGTAGGATTTTGTGTGTGTGTGTGTGTGTGTGTGTGTGTGTGTGTGTGTGTGTGTGTGTGTGTGTGTGTGTGTGTGTGTGTGTGTGTGTTAATAACAAAATAGAGGAAGGAAAAATAAATGAATAAAAAAATAATTCAGAAACCAGATTACTGGTCTCCTCCATTCATAAAAAATCTAACAGTTGGTCCTGAACAGCTGTAGGTTGAAGTTTGTGGGGAAACAGCTGCTGGGAAGCGAGTTCCAGAGAGATGCAGTTCAGGGAATAAAAGAATTCTGATAGGCAGAAGTTCTACAAAATGGCTGTGTGACATTCCAGTCATGAGCGCTACCAGATGCCCGCGTAGCACGAGGGAAGGCATGGAAAGGCGGCGTAATGGACGCAACTTTGAGCATTTGTCATAAAAGTATCTTTAAAATAATCCAAGGGAGGCAACTTTCCCTCTTACTTGTAGGGGAGGAAGTTTGTAATAGCAGTGTTACTAATAATTCCTAAAGCTTTGTTCTCAATTTTGTCCAGTTGTTTTAGTGCAACCTCTCCACATCCATTGCACAGGGATGAGCAATATTCTAGCTGAGAGTGCACATGACTCTTATAAATTATAGCTAACTGCTCGTCAGTGAAGAAGTTGTGGACATTGTACAATAATCCAAGTTTCTGTGAGGTGGTTTTAGCAAGTGATTTGACATAAGAGGTCCAGCTTAGGGCACTGTTAAGTGAAACACTCAGAATTTCAATATTTTTGGAAATGGGAATATTAGTAGCATTGAAGGTAATACACGAATCTGGCAATATCTGTCAATTAGTAAACTGTATATTTGGTTTTACTAGCATAAAATGAAGCAAGGTTACTCTGTCCCCATTCAGTGATCTTACATAAGTCTTGATTTATGGAGATGGCTGCCCTGAGTTGAGAGTTATAGATATTAAACTTTGTAAATAGGTGATGAGTGTGAATGAACTGTGAAGTGTTGAGTCATCTGCACATGAATGGATGGGATTGAGGGGGACAGATAAGAGATCATTAATATGGACTAGAATAGGTTTGGTGCCAGAACTGATCCTTGTGGTATGCTGGCATTAACCTGCCACGTCCCATCGATGTATGGGTATATTGCAACATTTTGCATTTGCCAGTCCCAACGACGTACTGGTATGTCATGCATTTGCAAGGTCCCTAATTTGCACAATTCTCAATTCCCGCGCGTGATTATTCATACAAATACACGGGACACCTTCCTCTATTCCTCTACAAGATGCCAAGCAGGGACAATGCCTTACACCGCATAACCTCCCCCTCTCCCCCGCATGCCTTTTTCTCGGCTATTCACCTGTTACCAGTGACCTGGCCAATAAAGACATTCAGAGCCAGAGTGATTCCCCAATCGATCACAATGTGGAGGACAACGTTTACATAGCATTAGAGGAAGAAACAGTCAGAAATGATCAGGTAATGTGGCAAAAGAAGGTCAGGTATGGTGATGAGTTAGTGAGTGAAACACTGCTTATAATGCCTATATTAATGTTTGAAAACCAATATACTCTTGTACTAAATATAAATTCGTACCAAGTAAATAAATAAATACCGTTTATGAGTGGTGTGAAATAGTTACCCTCCCATAGAACTCGTTTTCTTTGGTGCCAGCCTGTTAGAAAACCCAGTCAGGTAAGGAGGTACTGCTACCTGAATCGAGTATTTTAAACCTCAGGCGAGCGATTCTATGAAATTTCGATGTTTCTCACCAAAAGCAGAGGTTTCAGCCCCCCCCAAAAAAAAATCGAAAATACCTCGGGCTTGGGGAGTGTCGGAGGTGTGAAATAGCTTGGGACGTGACGGGTTAACTGAGTGGAAATTGGAACATGCGTCATCTACTATTACTCTTATTTTTCTGTCACTAAGATATGAGGAAAGCAACAGAACAAAAGACGTTAGTCCATAGTATGGGAGTTGGGATAGCAGAGAACGGTGCCAGAAGCTGTTGAAAGCTTTAGAAATATCAAGGGCTACTGCATGGGTTCTACCATGTTGGTCAAGTGATTGTTGGATGGTATGAATCAGGAGATTGAGTATATCAATGGCGGATCTTTCGTGACGAAAACCATATTGTTTATCATTAATTTAGTTGCTGGATTCAAGGTGTTTGATTATGTGCTTATTAATTACAGCTTCAAATACTTTACCAGTAGAAGATGAGATAGCTATTGGTCTGCAATCAGAGGGGTCAGAGGAACGTCCTTTCTTTGTACTTGGGTGGATATTGGCTCCTTTCCGTGAATTTGGGAAGTACATATGTACATTCAGGATAATTTAGCTAGAACAGAGGCAAGTTCTGGGGAGCACTTTTTCAAAACAATTGAAGGAATTCCATCTGGGCCTGGAGCTCTGATGGTTGTAAATTGTCTAGGATAGATTTTACATATCTAGTCTGTATTTTCAGTGGAACAATTTCTGGAGAGTCAAGTTCTAGTAAAGGGACATTCTGGCTGACATCCTCAAAAGTAAGATTTCTGGCAAGTGTACGGGCAAGGATATTCGCTTTACTGTGCGGGTCATTTGTAATGTTACCATCCGAAGATTTAAGTGGGCAAATGGGGGAGGACTTCTTAAAATTATTACTGGAAAAACTGAGAGTTTACCAAAATATTCTATTGTCATTAGGATTCTTAAATAGTTTTCATGCTCAGCTTTGAAGAAAGTTTGATTTAGCTAGATTTATTACTGCTTTTGCATGATTTCTAGGAATTTTAAATTGGGTGAATGATTCAGATGTATTTTAAGTAAGAGTTATATATTAATGACTTTGGGCCGTTGCTCTGGCACATCTGCTATCAAACCATTTTGGAGAGTTCAATCTTTTAGTGAACTATTGCCTTGGTATGAATAAATTCTTACCAGCTAGTTTAAAGTCATTAATGTGGGACTGGTAGAACTGATATCACTAGAGAAGAAAAACTGCCATGGAATGTCAGCAAGTTAATTTCTAAATCCATCCTAGTTTGCCCGTCAAAGTGCCATTGGATCACCCTGATAGGTTCAGAACAGGGAGGTTTGGGGGAGCCAACTAATGAGGCTTTGATGAGATTGTGGTCGGAGGATCCAAGTGGTGACTGTACTTCTGTATTGATCTGGATTATTTGTCCAGAGTAGGTCAAAGAGATGGCCGTTATGGTCAAAATTAACCGGTATTTTGGTTGGTTGCTTTACCATTTGCGTGAGATCAAACGATTCTGCAAGCAGCTAGCATTCTAGACCAGTCTCGTCAGTCTTGGCAAAATGCAAAAACCATTCTACATTATGTATGTTAAAATCACCCAAAATAGTAATTTCGATGCTAAGGGTAAGGCTAAGGTTACTCATCTTTGTGGATATGGAGTCAAATACCCTGGGTTCTGAAGGAGCATTGGGGAAGCAATAGACTACACAGATGTATTTGGTAATTTTTAGATAATTTAGTTTATACAGTGAGCAATCAAAATGAGTTGAAGTGAAGTTTTAAACAGTGTCAACTGCAATTCAGATCTGATATAATAATAGGTGCCACCTTGTTATGGATGTTTGTGAGGAGATGGTAGCCAGGAACACAAAATGGGGATATTTTGGTAAAGTGAGACCTTTGGGGCTCTGTGGGGAACAGGTATAGAGGGGATATGGAATGTAGGAAAAAATGAACTGAATTCAAACTGGTACTGAGACCACGGACATTGGTGAAGAATGAGGTAGCACCTGTGCATCGCTGACGAACATGAACAGTCGCTGCCAGAACAGTCGCTTGATAGTGACTGGGAGGACCCTGCACCACCAATAGTACTCTGCCGTTGGTCGCAATCCAAGGTACCACCTTGTTTGCAGATATTAATGCAGTGGCCATTGCTAAGAGGGAATGGAAATAGGTGTGATATCTTATGTGCATGAAGTGTGGTGCAGACAATTGAAGGTAGAGATATTAAGATAGGTAGAGGTAGAGCTATTAAGGATAACATGCTCTCCAGTACAAATTCCCCGAACTGACAGCACAAAACTACATGTATAATACACACCATGCCTCCCACTAAAAATTTAAAAGAAAATGGTATCTCAACACCAAGCCTCGAAGTGCCGGGGAGGGCGGGGCATAAAAGCCTCCATCACCCGCAGCTCTCCCATTGACTACGAAAAGAGATGCCTGGAATCAGTCTTACTTTTTCTTTAATGCTGCAACATTTGCTGCCTTTCCTCTAACTTTCTCTGTTGAACATCACCTCACCTCCTCTAAAGCTCACCTTCTCTTCCCCACCAAACCCAACTGTCTGAAGGAACGGATAGTAAACCTACTCTGTATCCTTCTACTATCTCAATACTCACTTCAAAGGCAAAGGTAGCTGCTGTCTATATGTATGCAACAACATATCTTGTTCTCATGCTCCTGAATTTGAATCTTCTGAATTGTCTACTCTCTGGCTTTGATTATCCTGTCATTCTCTGACTAAATATACCTGTGCTGTTAACTTATCCCCTACTTCTACTAACTATGAAAACTTCTTCCACTATCTTACTTCTAAGATGGAACACACCCTATCAATTTCTCCCTTCTCTGAAATCTCTATTCCAGATGATTCCAGTGTTCGCCACTGCCTTTGGGTCTCCTCTCCTGGTAAACAAGCCTTCATCTTTTCTATTCCTAACGACCAAGAACAGCTTGTATAGCACCCTACCCGTATCCCTGACTGCTTTAGGGAGTTCCAGCATACTTGGCCTCTTCCTTACAACAAAGCCTTCTGCTTATGCTGTAAATCTTTTCTCTCTGTTGGGCTCCTCCGATCACAGCCTTATCACCTTAACCCGTCCTACTGCTACAGTAAGGCCTGTGAACCCTCCCAAAAAGCAGTGGTCATGGCTCTTTGGAGCTGCTGATTGGCAAACCCTTAGGTGGTACTTGTTTGATTTTCCCTGGAATGATTATTACTTCATAGCTGAGGGTCATCTGTGTGTGTCTCACGCATTGTGGAGGTTATTCTCTTGGGCATGGAAGCATAACATTCCTTTCTCTTATCTAGTGACTAAGGCAAACCTTGGTTTAATCATGCTTCTTCTAATACTGCCCACAACAAGGAGAGGGCCTAAAAAAGGTACTGGAGCCAACCCACCCCTGAATCTCATCTCCTTTAAGTTTCTGCCCAAAATCATGCTAAGTCTGCTCTTCACACTGCTATTTTTTTTTCTTTCATACTATATGCTTTGAACTCTCTAACTCAAATTCTTCCTGCTCATTCTGTCACCTTGCCAAAATCCTTTCCAAAAACTTAATGTCATCATCATTTCCTCCTCTTTTCTACTCAGATGGCTCGGTAGCTGTTTCTTCTACTGATAAAGCAGAACTTTTCAGACTTTCTCCTCCAATTCCACCTTAGGTGATTCCAGTGCTGTCTCTCCATCACTTCCCCCGTCTGAGTTTCTCATGGCTGAAATTAATATGTCTTCATTGATGTATTTTGTCATCACCGACCTCAGTACCAACAAGGCATATGGGGCTGATGGTGACCCTCCTGTTGTCCTCAAGATCTATGTTTCTGTACTTGCACCCTGCCTAGGGAAACTGTTTGGCCTTTGTCAGTCAACTTGTGCCTTTCCTTCTTGCTGGAAGTTTGCTCTCATTCAGCCAGTACCAAAAAAAGGTGACCATTCCCACACGTCTAACTATTGCCTAGTTGCATTAACATCCTGTTTTTCAAAAGTTTTTGAATCTAATCTTAACAATGGAATTTCAGCATACCTTGTATCACAACATTCCTTCCGATTATCAGCATGGGTTCTTCTCACCTAACTTTCAGACTCCTGGATATCCTTTATTCAGGACTTTCGTGAAAGCTTTGTCATTCCACTTGACCTTTCAAATGCTTTTGATCGATTCTGGCATATATCTTTTTTTTCGACACTGCCCTATTACGGTTTCTATCTTTCTATCTGTTCTGCTGGGAAGATTTCTGGTTCATTAAACTACAGGTTAATAAAAAATAGCTACTGCTCTCTTATTTACTGGCTAATCTCCACCATTCAAATCTCATTTTACATGTTTTTTATCAGTAGAACTTCTCATTTAGTCATTTTTTCTAAATTTCCTCTTTATATATATATATATATATATATATATATATATATATTGTTACATAGCCTATGATTTCATCATCCTTTGTGTAATTTTAACGCACAGTATGCTGCATGTTTGATCACGAGCGTGTTCTGCTTCAGTCCCCCCCTTCTACCGTTATAGAAGAGTAAGTCGTCCTTTCTGTTGTTTAGAGCGGGATTGTCAACTCTTTGTCCCCATAGCTTCATTTGCGCGTCCTTCTTACAAGTTGTATCAAGCTCTGCCGGCCCCTATATAATGAGCTCAGTCTCTACATTAATTGCCACTTAGATCTGCTCCTCATTTTGTTCGCATCTCTGTCCTCCCCTGTACAGTTGTGAGTGCTCAGGAAGTCTCCAAACATCTAGCAGCTGTGTGTAATTTGAGTATAACTGTTATTGCATTTTTTTCTTGTACTGTGTAGCATAAGTTTAATTCTTAGGCCTAGTAGGGTTTTTGTGAATTATGTAAGGGTTCTTTTTGTCAGTCATTTTTGATATTATTTTGTATCTGTAATAATTTATCTTGCATTAACTGAGCATTACCCAGTGTATTTTCATTTTATCAGGGCTGACTTAGATAAATTTACTCTTGCTAATTTCGTGTTAATAGAGGCTATTGCAGTTAACCATATATTTAACCTGTTTTTTGCCATTACTTTATCCTTATGAGTCCTGAATGTTTTGTTGTTAATTTGAGCATTAAACTTTAACTTGTAATTTTACCTAACTCTTTTGTTTTGAACCTGGAACTTTACGGGACAGTAGTGATTTTTAGTAGTCTCACTTAAAGTGTACATTATCTTTCTCTGTTCCGTAACATAAATTTGGCGACCTCTTATCAGGATATTCAGGATATTATCATAAGGATATTGCTTGATATTTTGTGACTGTTACTTATTCATGATGTCTACTATTACTACACTTGATGAAGCCAAAGATTTTTTGTCAAATGTGCAAACAGTGTGTGATGTAGAAAACAGAACAAAGAAT
This sequence comes from Coenobita brevimanus, assembly GCF_032717465.1. NCBI lineage: Eukaryota > Metazoa > Arthropoda > Malacostraca > Decapoda > Coenobitidae > Coenobita > Coenobita brevimanus. The sequence goes on along the minus strand of NC_136957.1, from coordinate 31,146,235 downwards.
GAACTTAAGCTTGTTGCTCAACAATTGGGAATTGCTGTTCGCTCTCATCATTCTAAAGATCAAATTGTTGACATGATTAATGAAAGCTTGTTTAATGTAACTCCTCCAAATGAGCAAACGCAGATTGAATTAGCTAAGTTACAGCTAGCCCTGCAGGAGGCTCGTGTGAAGGAAGCTGAATTTCAAGCACGTGCTAAGGAGGCTGAGTCTCAGGCTAAGGAGGCTTGTGCTAAGGAGGCTGAATTTCTGGCAAATGCTCGTATTCAAGAGGCACAGGTACAGGCTCAGGCACAAATTGAACTAGCTAGGATTCAGGCAGACCATGAGTATCGCATGAAACAAGGTGGAACTGGATCATCTAGCTCTGATGATTTTGATGTGGCTAAAAATGTTAAACTTGTCCCTCCTTTTAATGAATCTGATTTAACAAAGTATTTTCAGTTGTTTGAGAGGGTAGCTACAGGTTTTAATTGGCCCAAGGAGTATTGGCCAGTACTCCTTCAAACTGTTCTCACCAGTAAAGCTCAAGTAACTTATGCATCTTTGCCTCAGGATCAATCTGATAATTATGATGTAGTTAAGAGCTTGATTCTTAAGGCCTATGAGCTTGTTCCTGAAGCCTATAGAGTAAAATTTTGGACAACCTATAAGCAAGATAAGCAATCCCATGTTGAGTATGCAAAAATCAAAGAAGATCTGTTAGAGCAGTGGTTAAATTCTAAGAATGTGGATTCTGATTTTGGTAAATTTAAGCAGATGATTTTGCTGGAGGACTTCAAAAGGTGTATTAGTAAAGATGCAAGCCTATATCTTGATGAGAAAAGAATAGATAATTTGTCTGATGCTGCAGTTTTAGCTGATGAATAATTATGTTCTCACTCACAAGAGATATTCTAGAGAAAAAGGGAAAGCTGAGAGTAAGTACGTTGCCTCTACTCAGAGTACAGGTAACAGGAAAGAGAATAAAGATGATGTTTCTCAGGAAGTAAATACCAGCTCCACCTCTAGATTTCAGAAAAGTAAATGTACTTATTGTAGTAAGCTTGGTCATACTACGGAGAAATGTTTCAGGAGACAGTGTGATGTGAACAAAAAGGAGTCTTTAAATATTCAGTCAATTGGTCTAGTGTCCACTCTTGAGAGTTCCCAGAATTCTTTAACTGAGTTAACTGAACCTGCTTTGAGGGGTAACTTAAATTCTCATGATGGAGCTCCTCTTGTGAGCAGTAACGTGGGTGACACTCTCAAGAGTTCATGTGCTAATTTCCTGTCTGATGGTTTTGTCAGTCCTCTGAACAGTAATGACAGGAAATCAGTTAAAATATATCGTGATACAGGTGCTTGCCAATCCCTTATGCTGACCAGTGTTCTAGGCTCTAATGTTAATTCCTCTGATGAAACTGTAATCTTACAAGGTGTAGGGAATAATTACTTCTCTGTCCCTCTGTGCAGAGTGAATTTAGAGTCTGGTTTTGTTAATGGTTCCGTTATGGTTGGGTTGGTTGAGACACTCCCAATGTCAGGTGTAACTTTCTTACTTGGAAATGATATTGGTGGAAGTCAAGTGTGTCCAGCTCCTCAGTTGTCTAGTGAGCCAGTGGCTGCGTCCCAGGATTGTGATGTCCCTGATGTGTTCCCTGCATGTGCTGTCACTAGGGCGAAGTCTAAAGTTACTGGTGATTTAGAGGATAATGATGATGATGATGTTATCCTAGCTGACACTTTTCTTGCTAATTTGGACCACTCACCAGATGAGGCAGTACCCCGTAGTGTTGATAATTTGTCTCGTCAAGAGTTGGTTGAGTTGCAGGTTGCTGACCCTGAGTTGAAAGGTCTAGCTAACTCTGCTTACAGTGAAGAAGAGTCAGCTGGTGCTTCTACTTGTTATTATATAAAGTCAGGAGTACTTATGAGGAAGTGGAGACCCCCAACAGCATCAGCTGACTGTGAATGGGAGGTTGTACATCAAGTTGTCATCCCTCGTGTTTGTAGGCAGGATATCATTAGAGTGGCTCATGATTCCAGTTTGGCAGGACACCTTGGAGTGAGGAAGACTGTGGCACGCATTTTGAAACACTTCTACTGGCCAGGTATCTTCAGGGATGTTTCCTGGTATTGTAAGTCTTGTCACACCTGTCAAGTTGTGGGGAAGTGTAATCAGACTGAAAAGGTTGCACCTCTAGTTCCCATTCCTCCTTTTGAGGCGCCATTCACCCATGTGTTGGTGGATATTGTGGGCCCTCTTCCTAAGACTTTTTCAGGATTTTCTTATGTGTTGACCCTGATTGATATGGCTACTCGTTATCCTGAAGCCATTCCACTTAGAAATATCTCAGCAAAGAACGTGGTTAAGGAAATGCTAGGGTTCTTCACAAAGTTTGGTCTGCCCAAGGAGGTACAGTCAGACCGGGGAAGTAATTTCATGTCAAATGTTTTCAAGCAGTCTCTGAAAGAGTTGGGCATCACCCAGATCACGTCTTCAGCTTACCATCCCCAGACCCAAGGAGAGTTGGAGAGATATCATCAAACACTCAAATCGATGCTCAAGAAATACTGTTTGGAACATCAGAAAGACTGGGATAAAGGTCTTCCATTCGTTGTGTTTGCTGCAAGAGAATCTCCAAATGAATCACTGGGCTTCTCACCTTTTGAACTACTGTTTGGCCATGAAGTAAGAGGACCCCTTAAGTTACTCAAGGAATGCTGGCTGTCGGAGGAAGATGACGTCAACCTGCTGGAGTATGTGATGAAGTTCAAAGAACGGCTGTCCACTGCTTTACAACTGGCGAGAGAAAATTTAGGAGCTGCTCAGGAGAAGATGAAGACTTGGTATGATAAGAAGTCTAGGTTACGCCACTTTCAGCCAGGAGATCAGGTTTTGATTCTGCTACCAGTTCATGGGCAGCCTCTTCAAGCCAAGTTTAGTGGTCCTTATTTCGTGGAGAAGAAACTCAGTGATGTCAACTATGTCATCGCCACACCAGATCATAGAAAGAGCAAGCAACTTTGTCACATCAACATGCTAAAGTTACATCACAGGCGGGACGAAAATAATCCAGTCTGCACTGTAGCTGTTCCACCCGAGTCTGCAAGTGAAGCTCTCCCATGCAGTATGAGCCTGAGTGATAGTTTGGGGAAGAATCCTGATATCATGAATGATCTCCAGACTAAGCTTTCTCATCTACCTCCCGAGGAAAGGCAGGAGTTTTCGGCATTACTGCAGGAGTACCCGCAAGTGTTCCGTGCCACTCCAGGAAGAACCACTGTGTTGATGCATGATGTCGATGTTGGAGACGCAAAGCCAATTAAATTGCCTCCTTACCATGTGAACCCAGTGAAAGTTCCTCTCATCCAGAAGGAGCTTGGCTACCTGTTGGACCACAAGATGATTGAGCCCTGTCAGAGCGAGTGGAGTTCTCCTGTCACTCTGGTCCCTAAGCCGGGTGGGTCACAGCGGCTTTGCATCGACTGCAGACTTGTTAATCAGATCACCAAAACAGACACTTACCCTCTCCCTCGCGTAGAAGATTGCATAGACAAGATCGGAAAGGCTAGGTACATAAGTAAGTTTGATTTGTTAAAGGGATACTGGCAAGTACCTATGACTGAACGTGCTAGGGAGATCTCATGTTTTGTAACACTAGGAAAGACTTTTGCATGTTCCGTAATGCCATATGGTATGAAGAATGCACCAGCCACATTTCAGAAGCTCATGAATGTTGTAACAGAGGGTTTGGCAGGGTGTGTTGTTTATATTGATGATGTATTAATCTTCAGTGACAACTGGAAAGATCACCTATGCCATGTCAGTAAATTTCTTGAGCGTTTGGTTCAGGCTAATCTTGTAGCTAATTTGTCAAAGTGTGAGTTTGGTCAAGCTAAAGTTCAGTACCTTGGGTAAGTAATTGGTGATGGACATGTTGCACCACCAGGAGCTAAGGTTCAGGTTATAAGTGATCTTCCCAGACCTAAAAGTAGGAAGGAGCTACAAAGATTTTTGGGAATGGTAGGTTATTACCGGAGATTTGTTCTTAACTTTTCCATTCTTGTATCACCACTTACAGACCTACTGAAAAAGGGAGTTAAATTTGTCTGGACCGATAACTGTGAATCCTCTTTCAACAAACTTAAAGCTATCCTATTAAGTCAGCCAGTGCTCGCTACTCCAAATTTTGCTAAGCCTTTTAAGATGGCTGTTGATGCAAGTGATACAGGAGCTGGGGCTGTTTTGCTGCAAGAGGATGATCAGGGTATTGAACACCCTGTATCTTATTACAGTAAGAAGTTCACTCCACCTCAAAAGAACTACTCAACTATTGAGAAAGAGCTTTTGGCCTTGATTTTGGGTTTACAGCATTTTTCATTTTATTTGTGTTCTGGTTTTGACCCCATAGTCATTTATACCGATCATAACCCACTGAAATTCCTTAGTAAGTTTAAAGATAAAAATCAGAGATTGACAAGATGGAGTCTACTTCTTCAGGAGTATTCATTAGACATACAACATGTCAAGGGGAAAGAAAATGTTATTGCAGATTGCTTATCTAGACTTTAGACAGATTGTTTTAGAGTAATAAGAAATTTCCTTTGTAAATTTCTTTTTCTTTGTGGGGAGGTGTTACATAGCCTATGATTTCATCATCCTTTGTGTAATTTTAACGCACAGTATGCTGCATGTTTGATCACGAGCGTGTTCTGCCTCAGTCCCCCCCTTCTACCATTATAGTAGAGTAAGTCGTCCTTTCTGTTGTTTAGAGCGGGACTGTCAACTCTCTGTCCCCATAGCTTCATTTGCGCGTCCTTCTTACAAGTTGTATCAAGCTCTGCCGGCCCCTATATAATGAGCTCAGTCTCTACATTAATTGCCACTTAGATCTGCTCCTCATTTTGTTCACATCTCTGTCCTCCATTGTACAGTTGTGAGTGCTCAGGAAGTCTCCAAACATCTAGCAGCTGTGTGTAATTTGAGTATAACTGTTACTGCATTTTTTTCTTGTACTGTGTAGCATAAGTTTAATTCTTAGGCCTAGTAGGGTTTTTGTGATTTATGTAAGGGTTCTTTTTGTCAGTCATTTTTTATATTATTTTGTATCTGTAATAATTTATCTTGCATTAACAGTATGCTGCATGTTTGATCACGAGCGTGTTCTGCCTCAGTCCCCCCCTTCTACCATTATAGTAGAGTAAGTCGTCCTTTCTGTTGTTTAGAGCGGGATTGTCAACTCTCTGTATTTTCATTTTATCAGGGCTGACTTAGATAAATTTACTCTTGCTAATTTCGTGTTAATAGAGTCTATTGCAGTTAACCATATATTTAACCTGTTTTTTGCCATTACTTTATCCTTATGAGTCCTGAATGTTTTGTTGTTAATTTGAGCATTAAGCTTTAACTTGTAATTTTACCTAACTCTTTTGTTTTGAACCTGGAACTTTACGGGACAGTAGTGATTTTTAGTAGTCTCACTTAAAGTATACATTATCTTTCTCTGTTCCGTAACAATATATAGTTACTTCCCCTTCCCAGACTACCACAGCCTCCAACAGCAGTAGTTCTGAACAGGAAGGACGTTGCCCAGTGAGCTGTTCATCCTATGATCAGCCTTCAGGTGTACAGTACACAGGATCAGCTCAGGCGTAAATAAACACTGGCTTCTTCAGTTCAGTGTCTTTATTTTCCAGATAGTTACAATGAATGCTTTCCAACTTCACTTCACTATTCTCACAAGCAATGGAGCTATACATACTTTACTAACTGTAATTACACTCAATGCTTGACAACATTTCAGCAGCACTTCACTGTTTGCCAACAGAAATTCACTGTTTCACAAGTACCAAAAATATACAAACTTCAATACACGGCCATTGCACTACACTCAAACTGACCTAAAAACCGACTGAGCCCCGTCTAGTCTCTTCCCCATCCTTTTACAAACTTGCATTATGTTAGAAACGTCTACGTTCTACAAGAACAACAGTTGCCAATCCAAAGACATCCAAAACATGACAGAGCCCTGCTACACTACATAACACCCTAAATCATGTACCATACAAACTTAAATTAAATTACATATTTTAACACAGTCACATAAACAATGCATTATGAAGAAAAAAAAGTGCCATAATTAATGCATAATTTATAAAACAATTACACTCACAAACAGCAGGCAAATTGGCAACCCTGACTCTTACCGGAACCACAGTAAACATGGGAATCAGTGAGAAACTTCTCGACTACCCAACTGGCAAATCCCGCTTCTTAACAATATATATATATATATATATATATATATATATATATATATATATATATATATATACTGTATATTATAAGAGGGTTCAGGGAAACACTGGATGCCCAGCCTTCCTTACTCATCTCTCGATACACTCTGGGTGGGAGCAGGTGGGTCTCCACTCTCTCATGCTGCTGCCGGAGGCCGAACATATCATGCAGCTCATACATCCCCCTCCAAAGATATATTACTGCAATGTACACAATAGTTGTATATCTGACAATGAATAAGAATAAGGTAAATACACCTGAAATTACAGAAACAGCATAAATGCAGGCAATGCTGACAATAATAATAAGAGCATTCATATCAAGAAAACAGAATATATGACTTTCCACAGGCATATCAACATTACAAAAAAAAAATAATAATAAGAACAGTGAATGGTAAAAGTTACACATAATCAGACAGCCACCTAGGCTTCGTACACACTCTCCTTGGACATTGAGTAGATGGTGAAGGCCGACGTGTGGGGTGTGGTGATCCAAGTGTGGGTGTATAAGGTGCTGGGCGTGGTGAGTCAGGTGTGGGAGCTGCCTTGGATGGTGACTGTGATGTCGGAGAGTCAGGTGCATGAGGGGGGTCTGGCGGGTGCAAGGGTGTTGGTGGAGACCCATCACAGACAACCCGCAGGTGTTTCCGATTGCATGGTGACAGGTGGCCACTGCTACACAGTCTAACAGTATACTGGCGAGGGGAAAGGCCTCGACGATGATGCCACGTCGGTCCCAGACTCTGGTCGATTGGTTCTGCACCCACACCTGAGCACCTGGTAGTAATTGGGGTAAGACTCTTGAGTGTCCACTGGCATTCTACTATATGATGTCGCTGTGAGACATACCCATTGCCAGCTCCCTGTCACACCGCCACCAGTGTGTATCCATCCTGTAGTTCTGCCTAGCTGTGGATATCCCATCATGCAGCTGTCTCCTTGTTGCCAGCTGGGCTGGGGACTTGTTGATCCCACACAGGGGCATGTTCAGGTATTGTAGGAGAGCAGCTGACACCTTGTCACAGTCAAGACTGCCTCTGGCACCTGTGTTCATCCATAACAGCCTCTTGGCACACTTTATGGCAGCCACTGCTCTGCCATTGGCCTGCGGGTAGTGGGGGAAGGAGATACGCATTTCCACCCACACCGTTTGAAGAAGGCACACGTCATCACTAACAAGGTTGGTCCTGCCATCAGTGGAGATCCCCTCAGGTGTTCCCCACCGTGAGAAGTACTTTCGAAGCTAGGCCATGAGCTGGTTGGAGGTGGCAATGCTTGGGAAATGGGCAATCTCCAGCCACCCCATGAATCTGTTGGTGTATGCCAGGAACACTTGACCATCGAGTTGTTGCAGATCTGCCACTGTATGCTGGAAGAGGTACTCCAGTGATAGCGTAAGGATAAGTGGCTCAGTTGCCTAGGACAGGATGTGGGTGTTACAAGCGGCACAGAAGTCTCTGTAGTACTGAATGTCGCCCTCCAAACCTGGCCAATACACCATCTACCTTGCTCTTCATAGGATGCTGTCGACTCCTTGGTGGCCAGTGTGGAGGTTGGCCACCACCTGGTGACTAAGGACCTCAGGAACAACCAGGCGGTCGGGCCCCTGGTCAAATGTGTAACTCACGAGTCCCTCCCACTCTGCCAGCCTGTTCCTGACACTGTAGAACTGATGCAGGTGGGCAGTCTCCTGTGACCTCTGTGCATGCCAGTTGCCTGTCAAGACTTTGGCCAGAGTAATTGATAAACGGGATCGTTGACAGGGGCTTGGAGGACCGCAGGACTGTCCAGAGTGATACACCTGTCCTGGCTGAGGGCAGCAACAGTGGCTGTAGCCATGGCCACGTCCAGGCCATTGGCCAAGTCACCATCTGTGGTGTCTGGCTGCTTCCTAATGGCAGGGTCAGCTGCACAGTTCTGTTTTCCTGGAAGACATTTCATCTGGAACCTGTGCTGCAGCGTTTTTCCTTCAAGCTGAACAGCGTTGAGTTGGCAATGTCTTTCAGTGATCTGTCTCCTAAGAGCTTGAAAAGGAGGCGATGATTGGTGACCAGGACTAAGTTGGGGCATCTGAGTAGAAAGAGGCTGCTTTTGTGGAGGCACCAGACAACCACTAATGCCTCACCCTCCACAGGTGCATATCCCTCTTCGGCTGGCGTTAAGTGTCGGCTGCAATAGAGCACGAGGCACCATCTGAACTTGCAGCAGAAGGGAGCTTCTGTCGACGGGCAAGAGCATTACTGCTGACGAACCACAAATCCTATGCCTTCCTTGCTCCAGTCCGTCATGATGATCGTGGGTCTGTCTTTGTCATAAAAGGTAAGGCCATCCTTGGCCAACTGACGCACTGCCTCCTTCCCCTGCTGGAACTTCTCCTGATAGCAGTCATCCCTGTACACATGCCTGCCCTGGGATTTGCACAACAGCTCCCTAAAGGGCTCCATGATGGGGTCTGTGACCAAAAATGGTGCCAACAGGTTAACAAATCCATGCCAGGACAGGAGATCTGTTAAGGAGGGTTTGGCTGGCATACTGAAGTTCCTGATCACAGCCAGCCTTTCTTCTGTGGACTTGTGTGAGTCCCACCTATGTAGAAGCTGATGTACTCTACTTCCCTTCTGCTAAACTTGAATTTCTCAGGCCTAAAGGTTATGCCATTCTTGGTGCACATCCCCAAGAAATTGTTGGTGTGCCAGTTCTCAATGCAGGCATTGTACAGTAGTGTGTCATTGATGTTTTTGAGATTTCGTGGGACGTCCATGATGGCATCATCCTGCCTCTTGGTGTATGTGTCTGGGGCTGCACAATGTCCCATGGGGGTCCTGTGGTACCATTGCAACCCCAAGGGGTGATAAATGTCATGAGCTTCTTGCTCGACTCCTCAAGCTCCACTTAATGGAAGCCCCAGTGTTCATCAGCTGTCATCTTGTAGGTGTGGCAAGGGATGCCAGAAACCATATCAAAGGGCATGGGGGCTGGTGTGTTTCTCTACAGCAGGCAGCATTGAATTTCCCAAAGTCGACGGTGCACCTTGGGTGGCCTGACTTTTTGGCCACTACCACCATCCTTGTGCACCACTCAGTTGCCTCCCCTGTTGGCACCATCTCAAGCATGCCCTTTCGTACATCCTCTTCCAGCTGGTTCTTGACTACAGCCTCCTAGTGTCGTGGCACAGATGCGGGGGTGTGGCAGGCATACAGCATGGCATCGGGAAACAGGAGTATCCTGTGTGGCGTGCCTGATATGACAGGGAGGGAGCACCTATCAGTGTTGAAGGCAAATGCCGAGAAGTGCTGAAGGAGCCACGCTTCCAACTGTGGGATGCTTTCCTTCATGTGGCAGAGGCATGGTGTCAGGTAGATCCCATTAACTTTAAAAGCATGTTGGCCACATCCCTTAAACCAGCCCAATGCTGCAACAGCACAGGCTGTAGGGCCAGAGACTCCAGGAGCGCTGGGCCAACCACACACACCTGTGCCCCAGTGTCAACCACAACTTTGACTGGACGGGACATTCCGCCACACCAATGGCTAACTGTTACCCGAAGCATAGGCTGGACCGATGAGTTGGTGCCAGCGACCACCAGCATAGCCCCAGAAACCTCCTGGGTATCGCCTGATAATGCCTGCATTCTGGCACCTGGCAGCCTACCATTGCTCCTTCACAACTTCTTAAAGTGGCCAGTTTTACTGCACTGGTGGCATGTGAGGGAACTCGCAGGGCATGACGACCTTCTTGGTGGGTGGGAGCCACCGCAGTTGGGACAGGGGCAGGTCCTTGGACTCAAGCATGGGGCAGGTGCAGAAACTGGCTTGTGAGTTCCTATCACGCTCTCTGGAGCACATCTGGCAGAGGTGTGTTGCCCTCTGCTGTGCTCTCCCAACCAAAATGTGCACCAACATTGGCACCCTTGTGGGCTGCTTCTAACGTAGAGCAATAGTTACACAAAATATCCACATCACTGAAATTATCATACAACTGAAACACCTCTCTTCTGAGCACTGGATTATGCAAACCCACAATCAACTTCCGCAAAAACATGTACTCCAATAGATCACTGTTGTGGTGGGGGCACTGAAACTCATAGTTGGCGGCATCCTGGGTGGATCTCATGAAATAAGTACTGATAGATTCACTGGGTAGCTGATTTCCACTTTAAAAAATGCACGAATTAACTGCTTGGGTCGATGCTTGGAGCACAATCCTTTTGATGGCACCCAACACCTGTGACGATGATAAGGAGGTCCGCTGCACTAGGGAGAACTTGGCGTCCAGGTGTAGGGTTGGCTTGCAATACAGGCGTGTGTGCAGGACCACATCTGAAGGTGGCCAGCCGTTGAGTTTCAGCCAGCACTCCGTGGATCATCCCCATGAGCGAAAGGTTGCCGTAGACATCTCTGCCTCACTCTTGTCCGGGGCAGCAAACGCAGGAATCCTAGGCAGAGGCTGCTGCCGGGATGTAAGTGATGCCAACCTCTGCTGCAACATGGAGATGGCCCCTTCAGCCTGATATAATGACCTGAGAGGAACCGCAGGTCGATGACTGGACCTGGGAGTGGAAGTGGGCAGGAGTGGGCACTAGGTAGCCATGGCAGAAATGTAAATACTACCAGTTGCTGCGCCATGTAAGAGGGAGTTCAGAGAAACACTGGATACCCAGTTTTCCTTTACTCACCTCTTGATAAACGCTGGTGGGAGACGGTAGGTACCCGCTTTCTCAAGCTGCCCAACATATCATACAGCCCTCACATATATATATATATATATATATATATATATATATATATATATATTGAAGACATACACATGACACACGTGTGTACAAATGTTTTTTATGCTCCTGACTGGGAATCGAACCCTAGATCTCTTAGATAGAATCAGGCACAGATACCACTCCACCACGGCGTGATAAAAAGCTGAGAACACCTGATTTTTTTTGACAAACCAGGAAAATCCATTATGGAAGGATATTTTTCAGTCACAACACATTAGGATTATTTCTCAGCCCCACGCAACTCGGCAAGTGACAGAGCAGTTTTAATCTATCCCAGACACAACACGATCTTTATATGTTGGAGAGACAAACGTTACATGGATGTGTACACTCGACAAGAGTTCCACCTGGACCACCTAGTCGCGGGATATGGCTAACGTGGCAACAGCGCCTGTGTTTGTGTTTACATGCCCGAGAATTTTTCGAGTCGCCAAGCTTCATCCTCTGTGCCGTATTATATCATTTTGTGGTCATTTTATTATGCTGTGATATTGGCAAATAAATATTGTGTGACTGTTTGAGATAATGAGCTGTGATGCAGTATGCTATTTAAAAAGTCTGGGTTATATAAAATAATTCTTCTCTTATCTTGTAGCGCAAACCACGATACAGGTTGAGTTGTGGTTGAGAAACAGTAAGCAAGTTCACCCACAAATGGCGCGATGTAGGGGGAGGGAGAAAGTATGGGAGTGAGCGCGAGCTTGGCAGGTGAAGGGAAGAAGGATGAAATTGGAGTCACATCGTTTACTCGAACAGTTATACATTCCTTGCCATTATAGTGTATTAATCAAGGTGTCAATGATATCCTGTATCCTAAATGATAGTAAACATATTTATTTTTTTAGTAGTCATTATAATAGACAACTGATTACACACTTTAAATTACACCGAACATAGGATACCCTGTCTTTCGTTAAAGGACAATATGCAGCCTGCTCCACCACCTCGACTCTCTCTCTCTCTCTTTCTCTCTCAGCTGCCTATTAGTAGACACACACACACATTATCAGTTTGTGCTAATGAGCAATGACAGTGCATATAATATGTTTACCTACAATTTAATACTATGTCAAAATATAAGTGCAATACATTACCAGCTCACCTAACGGATTACGTTAGCCAATAAGCAATACTTATCTGCATAGCTTGCGTTTCAGTAAGTTACGGGGTAGCCATACTCACAGTTATGTTTTTGTAAATGTTTTAGGTAATCATGTGTTCAGTGGCAGATACCAGTTAGAGGGGATGTGGCCGCTGGAAACCTCAATCACGACAGCTACTCTGGTACATTACAGGGTCACTGTAGAGGTTCCTCTTCCTCCAGTTATGTCAATTATTAAGGTTAACATACTGATGGACAGCAATTTCTTATGAAAAATACAAACAGACTATTATGAACTCTCAAAATATATTACGGAGAATATTGTGAGAGCGTTGCAGCTCTCACACACCAGCCATAGTTCTGGTCGGTTTGTTTCAGTATTGCCAACCTGACAGTGTGGTGTTAATGAACATGATAATGATATTATGATGCTATGTGTTTATTTTCATTTGGAACAACTGAAATCATAAAAGGATTTCATTCAGTACACAGAATGTCAAATACAATATGTGTGTGTGTGAGTGAGTGAGTATGGGTGTGAGACAATACGTGTGGTGGAGGTGGGGGGAGTGTAGTAAGTAGGCTATGTGATGTGGGTGTGTCATAATGGTAATGTGGCTGTGTGCATACGTCGCTAAGGACATCCACGACTGATGTACATAATCTGTGCCTTTAACACTTGATGACACACACCTCAGTATTACTTAGGTTCTATTTATAAGTTTGTAGCATATTACTTAATTATATCGTCACCCTCATAAACTGCCTAAGTCATTTTTTGGCGATTTTTGGATTTTTGCCTAATCAATTCTTCATTACGTGGCGCACCTATTGGTATTGCTGCCTTTGCCATGTCTAGGGTGTGAGTGGTCTAAAATGCACCTCAAGTTTCTGCCTAAGCCATTGAAAGTTAAGATAATGAAACAGGTTTTTCTCGATTTCCCGAGAAGTAGAAAAAAATGACTTAGGCAGTTTCTTTATGAGGGTGACGATATATTATTATGTTTTAGGAGAGGAACCTGAAACATCATATAAAGACAAACACTGAAATATTAGAAAAATGTATTATGAGTGGCATAATACATTAATAACAATATTTCAGGAAGAAATATTACTGCATTATAACATCTTTTTAACCATAACATTATAGGTGCTGCATTTCATTAGCTTAGCTTATCGGATTTTCTTTGCTCAGTATATTTCGTTATACAATAGCTTTGAGTTCAGTAATATATATGTTATACATTGTATAATAAGTGATGTCTCGGTGGCTCACCCAGTGGATGTTCACTCAAAGTTATATCGAACAGACAGCAAGTGCAGTTGTTAGTGGTTTGTCAGTAGGCCTATTTGTTATTGATCACACACTGACGAACTTATTCCTCAGCAATTTTATTAGCCCTTTCGTGCACGGATAAGTTAATAAGTTTTGTGGGACATGACACGCCGGCTTTTCTCCCCTCCCCCCACGCCCACAACGTGCTCCAATAATGTGTATTCTTGGCCTTTTTTCACCACCCAAACATATTTATTTTGCCACAAAACCCACATATTCCTCTTCGTCAATGTTTGTTCTACACAATAAGGAAAAAAGAAAAAAAACACACTATATATACGTTAGGGCCGTGTGAATAAACATTCAAGAGCATACATCTCACTTCCCAACATAAGTCGAATGTTTACTAATCAATCTCTACATGTTATACCATCAATGGAAAGAGATTTTTTTTAGCTTTCGAATGACGGAGGTCCCAGTTTGATACGAGGTATGGTGTTCGAGTAATAAGCGAAAAAGTAAAACCCATTTCCAACAGACAACAGATTTTTTTATTCGGGGAGCTCTAGCGAAAAACTTTTCACGTGACTATTATGTTTTTATTTTATCATCCTATGCAGAATTTAATTGGCTTTCATTTGAGCCCACAGCGGTGATCCTAGGCCTCGTAGTTTTCGATAAAAATGAAACAAATTATGGTGTACCCATGCTGTGTCATGACTGTAGGGCAGTTTCCTGCCTTCCTCTAAGATACTGCACGTATTTCACCAATTCTTTGTACACTAGATATGCACACTATATTCATATGATTCACTGTCACTATTATTATAGCTGAATACTCACATTTGGTGCAGGGTAGAGGCAGTGTAATTGAGTAGAAACAGTAGCACAATCTTTATTGGGCCAATGGCTGATAACGACCACGATTCCTTCACAAACACCAAATTTCCTATTGCAAACACCAAATCTAATCATAACAGTGCCCAAACACTATACACAAGCACTACTGGTATAGTGAAATATGTTGCACAACTGGGACAGGGGTAAGAGTGGAAATTTAAAGGGACAGATCCGCACAGTACCTTCCCCATTCACAGCTCATTTGGTACTGAATAACTTGTCTGGTCTCTTGCTGGTGTCAGGACCCACAGTTGCCAACTCATTACTTTTGATGAGGAGCAGGGAAGCTATGATGCCTCCAAAAATGATGCCAATAAGTCAAAAACTTTTCCTCTGATGAAAGTTTGTATGCTTTAATGATGCCAAAAGCGTCGGATGTAGTGGCAGCCAAACCCATATGACGACAAATGCGTCACCGTGAGTGGAGGGGTTAAATCTTTAACATGATTACAAAACAGCACCTTAGGCATGTCAGCAGATGGCAAGATGTCTAGCGAGTTGGTGAGATGTCTAGAGTTGTCATTGTGCGAATCAGGAAAGCACCACATTTTAATGAAAAAAAAAAAGTGCCATTGAAACTGGAAAGTTGCATTAAGAAATGCACATGAATGTGCCTAATTCCTGTATAAGTGCCCCCAAATACAAATCATGCCAGTGAGCAAAATATACTGTATAATAGTGTTGTATCAGCTATATTCACGGGTAAATTATATTACTCCATACAGTATAACAACCTAACAGTGATTTTAAGAACTTAGCATAACTTAGAATATAGCTGATACAACACTGTATTATATATTTTGCTCACTGATATGATTTGTATTTGGGGGCGCTTATACAGGAATTAGGCACATTCATGTGCATTTCTTGCAACTTTCCAGTTACAATGGCACTTTTTATCCATTCATATGTGGTGCTTTCTTGATTTGCACAATGACAACTCTAGACATCTCACCAACTCACTAGACATATTGCCATCTGCTGCCATGTCTAAGGTGCTCTTTTATAATCGTGATAAAGATTTAATAAAAGTGCTGAGGAAAAAGTTGGTCAATGTGTGATCAATAACAAATAGGGCTACTGGTAAACTGCTACCAGCTGCACTTACTGTCTGTTCGATGTAGCTTTAAGCGAACATCCACTGGGTGAGCCACGGTGACATCACATATTATACAATGTATACCATATATACTACTGAACTCAAAGCTATGGTATAACGTATAATACTAAGAAAAGGAAATCCGATAAGCTAAACTTAAGAAACGCTGCACCTACAACATTATTTGTTAAATAGATTTTATATTATACAAGGCACTGATACCACTCCACCACGGTGTGATGAAAGCTGAGAAAACCTGATTTTTTGACAAACCAAGTAAACCCATTATGGAAGGACATATTTCAGTCACAACATATTAGGATTATTTCTCAGCCCCACACAACTCGGCAAGTGATAGAGCAGTTTTAATCTATCCCAGACACAACACGAGCATCTTTATGTTTTGGAGAGACACACATTACATGCGTGTGTACAGATGTTTTTTATGCTCCTGGCTGGCAATTGAACCCTAGACCTCTTAGAAGTCAGGCACTGATAAAAATCCACCACGGCATGATAAAAGCTGAGAACACCTGCTTTTTTTTTTTTTTTTTTGATGAACCAGGTCCATTCATTATGGTAGGATATATTTCAGTCACAACACATTACGATTATTTCTCAGCCCCACGCCACTCGGCAAGTGAGAGACCAGTTTTAATATATCCCAGACACAGCACGAGCATCTTTATGTGTTAGAGAGACACACATTACACACATACTCACATAATCAGGTGTACTCATCTATATATATATATATATATATATATATATATATATATATATATATATATATATATATATATATATATATGTATCATCTCATCAGCCGTTTGAGTGTCCACTGCAGGACTGGCCTATCCCTACTGAAGTAGGGACAATACAGCCAATTTATCTCTACCAAGTGGCTTAGGCTGTCTGGTAGAGATTGTATGTAGGGTGAAAAGTGCTTATAAGTGTAATTATAGTGTTGTAGTGGCTTTGGATGTGTGTGTGTAGTCTGTGAACCAAGTGTAATCGGAACATGCAAGCCGATTGGGTGCAAGCATACTTTATAGTTTGTGATGCTGGTTCAACCACAGCACCCCTGATGTCCACCAAGCAGTACATGGCCATAAGAACGCTCCCAAAGTTTATTACCCTGGCGGGGAGCAAACCCTCTTTCTTCACTGTACGAAAACGCACACTTTTCCACTGTACCACAGAGGCTCCTATATATATATACATGTATTATCTCATCAGCCGTTTGAGTGTCCACTGCAGGACCGGCCTATCCCAACCGAAGCGGGGACGATACAGCCAATGTATCTTTACGAAGTGGCTTAGGCTGTCTGGCAGAGATTGTACATAGGGTGCGAAGTGCTTGTAAGTGTATTGTAGTGTTGGAGTGGCTTTGGATGTGTGTGTAGTCAGTGAACCAAGTGTAACTAGCCCGTGCAAGCCGACTAGGTGCAAACATACTTTATAGTATGTGACACTGGTTCAACCACAGCACCCTTGATGTCCGCCAATGCAGTACGTGGCCAGAAGAACGCTCCCAAAGTTTGTTACCCTGGCGGGGCGCGAACCCTCGTTCTTCCATGTACGAAAACGCACACTTTAACACAGAGGCTCCATATATATATATATATATATATATATATATATATATATATATATATATATATATATATATATATATATATATATATATATATATATATATATATATATATATATATATATATATATATAAGCAGCGAGATTTGCCAGTTAGGTGCCGAGATGTCTCTCGACGTTTTGCAGTGCTTACAGTGGTTTCGGTACGAATCATAGTTGCCAGTTAGCCTGTTGTTTGTGAGCATAGTTATTTCGTAAGTTATGCATTAATTTTTGTGCTCTTTTTCTCAAT
The DNA here is from genome assembly GCF_032717465.1 of Coenobita brevimanus. Classification (NCBI taxonomy): domain Eukaryota; kingdom Metazoa; phylum Arthropoda; class Malacostraca; order Decapoda; family Coenobitidae; genus Coenobita; species Coenobita brevimanus. The sequence continues at coordinate 31,128,914 of NC_136957.1, read as the reverse complement.
AATGCTTTATTGAAGTGATTGCTTGTTAAATTATGTAGTTTAAGTTCGTATGGTAAATGATTTAGAGTGTTATGTAATGTAAGACAACTTTGGCATGTTTTGGTTCTCTCTGAATTGGCAGCTGTTGCCCGTCGAGAGTATACTCGAACTTTCGAGAGAAATGCAAGCATATATAACGATGGGGAGAGACTAGGGCAGGTTTAGTCGGGTTTCAGGTCAGTTTGAGTGACGTGCAGTTAGTTTTGGTTCAGTTTGAGTGTAGTGCAGTGTCAGTGAAGATTGTATATTTTCGGTACTTGTGAAAACAGTGGCAAATAGTGACGTGTTTTTGAAGTTTGTACATCATCGGTACAAGTGTAAAACAGTGAAGTGTTTATTGAAGTTTGTATATCATCAGAACTTGTAATAACTGTGAAATGTTCTCAAGCACTGAGTGTAACTGCAATGAGTAAAGTGTGTACAGCTCCAGTGCTTGTGAGAATAGTGAAGTGAAGTTGGAAAGCATTAAGTGGAATTACTTGGAAAATAAAGACAGTGAACTTTAAGGACCCAGTGTTTATTTTCGCCTCAGCTGATCTTGTGTACTGTACACTTGAAGGCTGACCATAAGAAGAACAACTCCCTGGGCAATGTCCTTCCTTTACTAGACTACTGCTGTTGGAGCCTGTGGCAGTGTGTGGGGGGGATGTAACAATATCTATCTATCCACCTACCTATCTATCTATCTATCTGTCTATCTATCTATCTATATCTATCTATCTATCTGTCTGTCTATCTGTCTGTCTGTCTCTCTCTCTCTCTCTCTCTCTCTCTCTCTCTCTCTCTCTCTGTATGTATGTATATATATATATATATATATATATATATATATATATATATATATATATATAAAATCAGTGAGGATGAAACAAAACAAACAAAAATTGTCATTTGTACCCATAACTTTGGTCCAAATATTCGCAGGCATCTGATACTTGGCATGTAACTTCTAAGTATGTAATTAATGCTCTAGTACTATGACTATCCAATTTCAAGAATTGTCACAGTACACGATATGCGTAGGAGCCTGTCTTCACCTGTATAGGCATTTACTGGCTCAATTTCAGCTCCTTTTGCACAAAGACTTACCTGTTTATCTTCTCTTGCATGAACAGCAGGAGCCTGGTGTGCTCCTAACCCAAGGCATCCCATCGACATATGGGTACGTCGCAATGTTTCGTCACAGCTAGACCCATCGACGTACCGGTACGTTGCACAATTGCAAGGTTCATAATTTGCACAATTTTCAATTTTCGCGCATGATTTTTGGTACGTATACACGGGACACCTTCCTCTACAAGATTCTAGGCAGGGACAATGCCTTACCCCACATGACCTCCCTCCCTTCGCAGCCATTGTCTCGACAATTCACCTGTTACCAGTGACCTGGCCAATAAAGACATTCAGGGCCAGAGTGATTCCCCAATTGATGACAATGTGGAGGACAAAGTTTACATAGCATTAGAGGAAGAAACAGTCAGAAATGATGATCAGGTAATGTCGCCAAAAAAGGTCAGGTATGTTCTCTGCTAGATGTTCATGTTAAACGGGGAGCGGATATTGGTAGTGACCATCAACTCAGCATTGCAAAAATAAGGTTTAAACTTAAAAATCAGAAGAAGGAAAAATCAGGTGTTGGTAGATACGATATTGTTAAGCTTAGAAGGGAAGGAGAAGAAAAGGAGGAATTCAGATTAGAATGCAGAAATAGGTTTTTGGTGTTGGAAACGTTGGAAGAGGGGGAGAGAAGTGTAGATGAGATGTGGGAGGATGTGAACAAAGTTTTGCATGAGACTGCTGAATGTACGATTGGAAGGAGACATAGATTCAGGAGAAAGAAATGGATATCGGAGGAAACGTGGGATATGATAAAAAAGAGAGGTGAGGCTAAATTGAGGAGTGAGATGCAATGCGTTGATGAACGAGAGATTGAATTAGCAAGAGCTGCGTACTGGAGTTTGAATTCAGAAGTAAGAAGGTTAGCTAGGAGAGATAAAAGAAGATGTGTGGATGAAAAGGTTGCAGAGACTGAAATCTTAATAAACAAAAATGATGGACAGAGTCAAAGAATAGCATATGAATCGATTAGAGAACTGAGTGGTAATGCAGGTAAACGCAAGGAAATACCAGTTAGAGACAGGGAAGGAAATTTATTGACCAAAGATGGAGATATTAAAAACAGATGGAAAGAGCATTTTGAGACAGTTCTTAATAGACCAATACCACCAGAAGAGGATATACCGTCTGCTCAGGAAGATTTAAATATAGAAACAGGAGAGTTGAGGCTTGCAGAAGTGGAGAAAGCAGTAAAACAGTTAAAGAATAATAAGGCACCAGGGGAGGATGGTTTATTTCCGGAAATGTTTAAAGTGGAGGGGGATAGATTAATAATGATCTTGACCAAGCTATTCAATAAGATATGGGTGACGGGGTTACTACCGTCAGTTTGGAAGAATGGTGTAATTGTTAAAGTTCCGAAGAAGGGAGACCTGAGTGAATGTGGTAATTGGAGGGGAATCTCTTTGTCACCGATAGCTTTGAAAGTTTTCAGTAGAGTGTTGTTAAATAGGTTGGAGCCGGTGGTTGAGGGTATTCTGAGGGATGAACAGGCTGGTTTTAGAAAGGGACGTGGTTGCAATGATCAGATCTTTATAGTTAGGCATTTGATGAGCCAAGTTAATGAAATGAGAGTACCGTTAAGTCTTTGTTTTGTTGATTTTGAAAAGGCTTTTGATAGTGTTTCGAGAGAGACTATGGGGAAGATCATGAGACATTATGGAATACCAGAGGAGTTTGTGAGGGTCATTATGAACATGCATGAGGACACATTTTGTAAAGTGATGGTTGATGGTTGTCTGGGTGATTCGTTTGAAGTCAAGTCCGGAGTAATTCAAGGTGGTGTTCTATCACCTTTACTATTTATATTGGTCATTGATTACATTATGAAACGCGTTGGAACAGAAACCGGTGCAGGTATACTTTGGGGAGAGAACAGGAAACTTTTGGATTTAGATTATGCAGATGATATAGTTTTGATTTGTGATGGGCCAGAAGAGATGCAGAGAGTGTTGGACTGTTTGGTGAGTGAAGGTCGCAAGGTGGGTTTGGTTATTAATTGTGGAAAAACTGAAATAATCAATATGAATATGGAAAATGCGCAGGAATGTGTAATTGGAGGTATGGTTGTAAAGCAAGTTGATAGGTTTAAATATTTAGGTACTTATTTAGCCAAGGATGGTTCTTTGAACTTTGAATTCGAGGAAAGGTTAAAGAAGGCTAATCAGGCAATGGGAATGCTTAAAAATATTTGGAATAATAACAATTTCTCTGTGCATACAAAAATCAAACTTTATAAGGTAATGGTTAGGAGTATCTTAATTTATGGACACGAGTCTTGGTACAGCACAGTGACTATGGAAAATAAATTCTTGGTGTTTGAAAATAAAGCACTTAGAAGAATATTAGGAGTTAAGTGGTGGGAAAGGATACCAAATAGTAGAATTAGAGAAATAACGGGAGTGCAGCTGATCGATGAATATGTTAGATTCTCACGATGGAAGTGGCTAGGACATGTGTATAGGAGACGGAATAGTACGAGGTACACCAGGGTGGGTGGCACTTGGTAGGAGAGGTAGAGGAAGGCCAAAAGAGACGTGGGTGAGGACAATGAGATGGGAAGCTGGAGATGAGTGTTGGGGAGATCTTGAGGAGTTAGCACAAGATAGGATGTGGTGGTGTGAGTTCATCGAGGCCCTATGCATCCCCGAGGGTGCCACAGGAAATGATTGATTGATTGATTGATGTTGATGTGTTAGTAAGTGAAATAATGCTTATATTGCCTATATTACTATCTGAAAACCAATATACTCTTGTACTACATATAAATTCGTACCAAATAAATAAATAAATACCGTTTATGAATGGTGTGGAATAGTTACCCTCCCATAGAACTCGTTTTCTTTGGAGCCAGCCTGATAGAAAACCCAGTAAGGTAAGGAGTACTGCTACCTGTATCAAGTATTTTAAACCTCAGGTGAGCGATTTCTCTATGAATTTTCGATGTTTCTCACCAAAAGCGGAGCTTTTGAGCAAAAAAATTTTTTTTTCCAAAATTGGTCGGGATTTTGGGGAGTCAGTGGTGGAAAATCGGTCGGGATGGGTCGGGTTAATAACTTGGGCATCTTTCTAACACCAGTAATCCATAAGAAACACGAAATATCTTCAGCATACCAGACAAAAACATGAAATTTTACTTCAATTAGCCCTGGACATTTTTTTTTTTTTTTTTTTTCAAAAAACACCTCCCAGAAACAAACAAAACTCTATGAAACTTTTGGGGTATCAAAAGTATGCTTTCACGAGCATTCTGCTACAAAACACTCACTCCACGCAGGTCAGGAGATACCTGGCGGGCAAAGCACTGGCCATTTAAATGGATTTTTGACTCGTTTTTCACAACAATGTGCCCACAACAGGTTTTGTGACTGAGTGTAGTTTTTAGGTAGCTAAGGGTGAAAAATATTGAAATGCATTTTTTGGTCAAAAATTCACCTGAAATATTCCCTTAACATCTACCTTCCATTCTGGTCTTTCTATTGCTGCTGTTGTAGATGACCACCGTTCTTCCCCTAGTGCTTTCAATAGTGGTGCTCTTCAGGGCTCCGTCCAATCACCTCCTCTCATCCTTCTATGCATCAGTGACCTTCTAAATCCACTCATGTGCTCATGGTTCCATCATTAACATTTCCATTTGCTTCTCGCAGTGTCCGTTTCAGCAATTATACCAAATAAGGGATGAGGCAACGCCACATCTAATTCCTGATTTGGCTCATTTCTCTGCTTGATGTAAAACCAATCTTGTTTTTAATGCATCAGAAACTCAGTTCTTACATCTTTCAACCCGTCAAAATCTTCTGCAGGAGTATCCTCTAATTTACAACAATATCCAACTCAATCCCCCAGCATCTTTAAACATACTTGGGGTTTTATTCTTCTGGAATGAATCTTGAAAAGATCATATTACCTTTCTCATAATATCTGCTTCCAAGAGATTAGGAATCCTAAGCGGACTCCGTGCCCTTTTTACCCTTGCACAGTTCATTTTCGACATTGAACAATTCCTTACAGTGCTCTCTCCATCTGCTCACTTTTTACCACCAGTAGTCTACCATTTTTATCTTTCACTCCCCGACTAACTTCTTTGACACCCAGTCCAACTCTCTTGACCTCTTTCCAGAACATTTGCATACATTCCCTCCACTTGACACTCAGATTCCTTCCAAATTCCTCATCCACTCTCTTCTTACCCCTACTAATATTTTTACCTCTCTCTTCCTCTCTACATATAACTCTCTCTTCCGTCTCTCAAGTTCTCCCACACCCCTGTTTCTCATCCACTCATTATATGCTTTCCTTTTTTGTGCCACAGCCTGTCTCACCTCTTCATTCCACCATGCCGTTCCTTGCACCCCGTTTCGTCTTCTCTTCATCCCACACACCACCTCACGTGCTGCACAGATTTTTTTTTTTGTTAATATCCTGCACACACCTTCCACATGCCCCATCTGCTCCAATCCGTATTTACTTAATTGCTCCTTCACCTCTCTCTTATATTCCGCCTTTTTTCAACCTTTTGTAACCTTTCCACCCTTCTTATACGAACTACTTCCTCCTGTCCTTCACTTCTTCTGTTCTTCCATTTCATTTGAACCTTCATTCTCAACACCACCATGTGGCGGTCAGAAAGTCCACTCCCCCAACCTCTATACGCTCTTGCATCCTTTAAACACCGTCTCATCCTATCACCCACACACACATAAGAAATCATTGCCTTCCGTTCATTCAGTTCACCACCCACCCACCCACCCTTCTCATCATTTGCCACGTATTCTTCCGTACATAAAAAAATCATCATGGCAGCAATATAAAATGCTTATTACAGTTAATCGTGGTAGGTAATCAAGGTAGTTGCAATAAATATTCCATCACAACCAGGATAGCTCAGCAAGGAAATAACTCACTTCATATTCTACGGTTCATTATAGAAAGTACGTTTGAGTAAGGCTGTGACCATGATACTTTTTGTTTTTTAAGTTTTAATGAATGGTGTTTAATCATGATAGCTAGACCAGTTCATCAAGGTACTCAATCGATGTCAAAAATACATACTTAAAATTTGGTGTCTGGTTTGAAGTAACTTTCATATTCAGTGGTAAAAATGGCACATAGTTATGATAGTTTCTCATGACCGGTGTAACAGTTTATTATGGTAGTTATGGTAGTACTTATACCACTATCAAAGACGCTCAAATGGATTTCAAGAATACAATAATGGTAGTTTTCTTAGGTACAAGTAGTTACAGTAACTTTTCATGGTCGTTGCGGCAGTTAATGTTAATGGTTTTAATAGCTAATTATAAAAGGTGTAATAGCTTATGATGGCAGTCAGGGCAAATAATAAAACTCAAGAGAACTTCAGTGCTCCGATTTATATTGGCAAGGATGATTTTTGTAAAATTACAGCGTTTAGTCGTGGTAGTTATTCATGGTGTTTAATAGATTTAATTGGTGCCTGTTACCAATGCCTTCATGCGTTGACACCAATATGTCCGGGCAACTCCCCTGCCTAATTGTACAAAAAAATAAATAAATAAATACAATAAATGTATTTCTGTTCCTCGAAAGAAGGATGGTGGACTGCAGGAAGAGGGTGACTCGAACCTGCCATCCACCATGTTCACACCCAGATGAGCCTGGGATTACAAGTACCACTACCAGTATTTATTTTAGCTAGTGATGTGGGTGCGGTACCATGACGACAATCCAAAGCAAATTCATTCAGTGTCCCGATTCAAACTCCTCGGCTGATTTCGGCAGGTAAGGTATGATCTACAGGCGAATGCAGAAGCCCGGGCCTTGGTAGATCTTGGAGTAGCAGTACAGACCCTGGGCGCAGATTCCTATGATTCCCAAGGGCCCTCCACACACCTCCCCCTCGCCCTTAGAATTGGGAAAAAATTGTTTGAGAGAGAGAGAGAGAGAGAGAGAGAGAGAGAGAAATGGTATTCTGGGGTTTTATTGCAGTCTGATTTAGCTATGTACAATGTCTTATCCGAAAAAATATATAAAAAAAAAAGAATCTTCATGTTCTGCCTGATGTGATAATTATATTGCTTAATGTGACATAATTCCACCTGATTACCCGACTAACATCCCCACTCTCCGCTCAACTGAACCCTTACCTTCCCTGCTCGGCTCTTCCTACTCTATCTTACTTTGCCCCAATGTACTTAGTAACTGTGTTTCTGTCCACCCATATCATCCCTAACCAACTACTGCCATTCTTTATCCTGCTCGACCTTCCACTGTCGTACCAAACATTACCTTATTATGCATTTTGATACCCAGTCCAACTTTATCCTGTCCTATGCAACCTTTCCCTGTAGTACCCATCCCAATCCTGTTCTTCCCTACGTTGGTACACACACTACAGAGCTACATTAACCTTAACTGTCCTACCTACTCTATTCAGTTCAATCTTCTCTTACCTTACTCTTCACTGCCCTATCCTATCCTGCTTTACCCAAACCTACTTTATTTACTCGCGTGTATTCTACTCTGCTTGAGCACATTTATCTTCTCCCTTACGCCAGTTGTACCTTAGTTTGTCTAGCCATCTACTTCATATTATCGTACCCTATCTAACCTCCTAACCTCATCCCTACCTTATCTTAACACATTCACCATAACATACACTCTCACCTATTCTATCCTATCCATCACTACCAAATCCTATCCTGTCTTACCTTACCCTATCATATCCTACCCAACTCCATTCTACCCTACCCAGCCTTACCCTACGCGACCTTACCCTATCCTACACTGCCCTACCCCACATTTCTCCATCTTTTCCTACTTTACCATAGCTGTCAAAACATCCTCTCTAAACTAATCCTGACTTAAACCACACTGCTCAACCCTAATGTACCCTACCCTACCCTACCTTACTCAGCCCAATTCTATCCTACCCTATGTTACCCAACCCAACCCTATCCTACCCTAAGCTGCCCAGCACCACAGCACCCTCTCTAACTCTCCTCAACCCTATCCTGCTTTACAGTTTCCCTACCCTATCCTTCCCAGCTCTATCTTATCACACATTACCAACACTAGCCTATCATAGCCCACACCATTCTCACCAACCCTATCCTTCTCCACCCTGTCCTTCCCAATCCTACCGGACCCTATCACTCCCTACCCTGTCCTAGCACAATTTACAGTAGCAACACTATCCAGCCCAGCCCTGGCGTACCATGGCACACCTATCGCAGCAGCCGCAGGCATCCTTGACCACGCCCCAGGAACAGACGACAGGCAGACAGTGGCGCAAATCACATGAAGAACATTTCAGACCCTCACATCCGGTGCTGGTAAGAGGAGTCAGCTCAAGGATTAAATATTTAGAAATAGATAACTAGAGATATTGATCCACTAATTTGGAAAAAACGTTGAAATGATGGTAATCGCTTTTACGCCCACTGTTAGGAAGAGAAAACTTAACTCGAACTCCATTAATTTTCGGTGATGAACTCCGGGATTATACGTTAACCCAATCGTTGCGATAACTTCTCCGTTTGTTTCTTTATGTGCTCGTCAAGTACTATTATTAAGGTTATGAGAACTGTGTATTAGTAAAGAAATTAACAAAAAGCGGAGCCAAGACACAGCAAACCTTTCCACGCCAGTCATTTCAGTGCTGACGTATAAACACAACAGGATATCTAGTCAAAGATATCACATATCAAATTTGGAATATATCGGGTGAAAATTGACTACTTTATGCCCATTTGAAATTTTAGGCACGACCCACCTGACATTGACCCCCATGCTGCTAACTGGGGTTTGACCCCCTTGATGTAGCGAGGCATGTTATAGGATGCAGATTTGAAAGATGCACCTTTAAGTTTTCGTTTCATGTCAATATCACGAATTTGAAAGGAGTTATTTTATTTATTTATTTTTTTTTTTGGCCTACAACCTGGGCCTGGGCCCAATTTGGCCCAAAATTTAATCACATGATCAGAAGGTCATAGCCCATCATCCCTGCAGTTTTAGTCACATTCGCACCGGAAGATTTCGCGTACAGTTATTAATTCGCACCGGAAGATTTCGCGTACAGTTATTAACAGACAGACAGACAAACAGACAAACCGAGTGAAAACAATACCCGTCCCCGTGCCCCTCCTGGTAGGGGAGGGCTAATACAGGCGGTATTTACTTTCTCCAGTTTTAGTGGTATCTTGTACGTCAAATAAAACTGTAGGTAGGAAGAACAAAATCAAAATAACGTTGTCGGCCTGAAGGGGCATAATGTGGATATATTTCTTTTACAGTTTGTTCACACTTACCTAGAGAGATTCTCGTTCTTTTTGTAGTCTATTTCTTGTAGCTCAGTGGCAGAACAAAATGAACAGAGAGTGCAATACCCGCGCACTCATTAAACAGTTTAAAGATTGAACATTTGACAGCACTGTGACTTTTATTCTTGCTAATTGCTCCCAAAATCTATTCCCTTTATCCTTGTTTTACCCTGATCCCTTCCACAATGTTCAGTCGAAATCAGATCAAAACTTTAAGTTGACCTTGCCACGTGACTTTGCACTTTGACCTTTATCTACGACCTTAACATTCAGTTGACTGGTTTCAAATTCCAAGTGCTCTATTATCGTCTTACCCTGAACCCTTACACAATGGTTGTTCTAAATCGAACAAAAACTGTTGACCAGCTTTGACTTTCACCTGTTGCTTTAAAAATGTAAGTCAACCCCTTGTACCTTTCCACTCATACTGGTCCAAATCACATAAAAAGTGTTTAGTTATTTGGTTCAGACCCAGTTTCACGAGTCGAAATTTAGATTAGTCGTGTGACCTTGGCCTTTGACCTTTACCTGTGACGTTGGTCACTGACCGATTTTTCTCCAAATTATTATTATTGTCCTATGTTCAACCTTGAGAACCTTTAGAGAGAAGGAGACGCGACATTTCTGGTGGTTTCTGAATGGCTGGTGAATTGAACACCATGATATGTCTCACCCACAGTCATCTTGGAGATTTCGCTCCATAGTTTGTTGACATTGTTTAAGCACTACAAATAAGTTGTAAAAATCTCAATTTTTACGATGGATTATGAGCATAAATTTGGAAATTTTTGTAAACCATGTATTATAAATTCTAGTTGACAACGTTTTGGCTATGAATCCCGGAAGGTGTGCTGAGATGATTTAATAACAGGCGAACTAAGAAACTTTATAACCGTAAATTTTTTAACACATGTTATCTCCCGTTCCTCCCCACCTTCAGAATTGGCCAGCAGACAGTTAACAATTGAGAACCTCAAATTATAGCCCGGTTGGATACACAGGAAAATGATAAGAACTTGTTTCTGGGACTGTTGTGCTCCTTGTCACCTGTTAATATTACATTCATTTGCTTCCTTACTGCCATTTAAGGTATTTTATGATATTTTATTTCTAATTTATTTGTATAATGCAGCTTATGAGCGTGTCCGGTGGTGAATCAGCATGAAGGGAAGTCTGGTGAAGTGTGAGGATGAGCAAGTCAAGTGTGGAATGTTTTAGCAAATTAAGATCCCACCACAGCAGAATGTCGCCAGATTGCAATAAATAAATAATTATTAACTTCTTGTTAAATTTTTCTTTACCCAAAGTTTACTAGCACATATAATCATATGTTAAATGATCTGCATAGGGATATAATAAAAACATCTAAGACAAATAAGGAATATTTCTTTCTGATCATGAAATTCTAAAAGTAAGAATAATACAAATTATGCATTATATTATGATAAATCTGTATATGAAAACGTCATATAGCCTACATTTGCTTTGTAATCAGTGTGGAAAGATTCCACGAAGTAATGATGCCCATGAAATGGAAAATAAGAAGATAAATGTCAAATTAATAATCATTTATGCGTCTGACATGTGAATGCGAAACCGCACCCCAAATGGACCAAAAATGGAGCTGTCATCTCACTCTGTGTTTCCAGTTCAACCCTTCTACACAGTTTGGTTCAAATTGGATAAAAACTTTAGGTTGACTTTGACCTGAACCTTTGACGTACTGGTCTAAAAAAACAATCTGACTTGGCTATCAATAAGTCTTTCCACCAAATTCGGCTAAAATCAGATTAAAACTGAGTTATACAGATAACTACCATTTACATGGAACAAACTTTTATCTTGCCCTGTGACCTTGACCTTCAGCTACTTGCTCTCAAAATTCACTTGCTTTGTTCTTACATTACCCAGAACTAATTCACCAAGTTTGGTCTAATTCAGATAAAAACTTTTTAATGTCACTTTGCTAAGTCCGTGTCTGACCTGGTCCTGTGGCCATAACCTTTGACCAGTTTTTCTCAAATAGGTCTCCTCACTGGCTATCCCTCAGCACTTTTGTGAAGTTTGGTTGAAACTAGATAAAACTTTTTGAGTTATTAGGTTCACACACACACACACACACACACACACACACAAACGTCAACTACAATATAATACCCGCTCTCGCGCAAGCACATGACGATCTTCCAGCTCTACTTCCTTTCCATAGAACTTGTTTGACATTAGCACCGCACTCCAGTGTTAATCTCTTCCTATAACTCAGCGCTGAAGCTGGAGAGAAGGAAAGTACAGACGAACTTGAAGTAAACAGGGTATATATTTTGCAGAAGTTTGTTTCCTAGATCTCTGGGTGACCGATGGAAATGGGCGACTGAAGTTAGAGAGATGTGGTTGCGGAAAATACTGTGGCTCCACTTTTTGGTTCAAAAATTATGAAAATCTTGCATCGTGTTCTGAAAAGTTCGTTGGACTCCGAAGACCGTGTTACTGAGATGAGAAAACCTTTGCACACTGACTCATTATTTATCGTCATCAAGTGGATCAGAATGTTTGTCCACAAATGTACTTAAAAAAAATAATTAATTAAAAATTCATGTACTTGTTATTTTACCGTGGTACTAACTTCATTTCTTTTTTCATATTTCACACCCTGGGTGAACGATGCATTTGAGAGGTAAGAATAAGATAAACAGGTATACAAAAACCATGGCTTAGAATAAAGTTAAGACGATGTCAAAAATAAGGATCACGATGATCGTGATCTCTCTCTCTCTCTCTCTCTCTCTCTCTCTCTCTCTCTCACACACACACACACACACACACACACACACACTGTGCATATAAATAAATAAATGTTAGAGAGAGAGAGAGAGAGTGATATAGTTATCTCATGCTAACGTCTTGTCCCAGTGTTCACAACGTTCATTTAGGAGATTTCAGAATCATTTTGGATGTATTTCTTCTCCTAACAGTGTGTGTGTGTGTGTGTGTGTGTGTGTGTGTGTGTGTGTGTGTGTGTGTGTGTGTGCTCGCGCCCGCACTCTCGCCCCCCTCGTTCTTCATTCTCTCTCTCTCTCTCTCTCTCTCTCTCTCTCTCTCTCTCTCTCTCTCTCTCTTTCTAGCCTTCTGATATAGACATAAATTGCAAAATATCGTACGGTACGTGAAAACATTAACCAGCCGTATGCATGAATTATCATATCAGAAGCAGATGTCAAGGATGCTCCTCAGCCCACGAACTGTACATGTTATGATGTCACCTACAGAAATATATTCTGGCACCCACAAAAAAGAAAAAAAAAAGAAAAAAAAAGAACAGGGCGCCAAGCATAACCACGAGAAGGCAGACCGTGCCTCATTGTACTTATATATGAAATATATCAAAACGCATCTCTCTTACCTTATGAAAACTACAGCAAGCAAAATTGTAACTGCGACGAAGCGCATGGTGGAAGAGGAAGGAAGAAGGCAGGTGTTAACGATGATGGGATAAAAAGATGGAATACTAGGATACAGAAAATAAAGTATAATGATACAAAAGGAATGTAGAAGAAATGTGATAAAATAATGTATAATGAACGAAGATCAGGAGAAAGGTGAATACAAAATGAAATAATGTAAGATATATTATTATGCAGCAAGGAAAAACGACTGGAATTTGGTAGGCTACTCTGAGGAAAGGTGATCAAGACGGAAGTGGAGATATTAATATATGAGTATAATGTGAAGGGTGGTGTATAATGGGTAGAGGGATCGTTGCTGAGTAGGGAGATAAATGCCCGTAAAGCCTCTTCTAGCTATTACCTCTCACAGGATACTGCGCTTTGCAAAAGACGGAACAATAAATCGGGTAAAGTACAGAGATAATTAGACAAGGGAAAATTTTAGACTAGCGTAATATATTAAAAGAAATCTTGTATAAGTAATGAAAGATCTGGTACTAATTACGAAGCTCGGTAACAGGGATAATAGTTGGTATAAAGGTAGGTGGAATTAGGATGATAGAAAAACAGCAATAAGCAGTAGGTAATTTAGAAGGGCGACGTCCTGCCTCTTCAAAGGCTTAAGGTGCACTGAGGATTTGACTGGAGAAAATGGGATTATATAGAAACTGAAGGTAATCAGATGGAAGGACCGGAACTGAAGGAAATCTAAACAGAGAGAGCTTGTTTAAACTGCTTGGTCGGTTTCCATGCTTGAGAGAGAGAGAGTGAGAGCTTGTTAAAGTTGTTTGGCCCTGGTTTATGCTTGAGAGAGAGAGAGAGAGAGAGAGAGAGAGAGAGAGAGAGAGAATTATGTATAACATGAGACTTACAAACAAACCAACAGAGGTGCCCGTCTTTGCCCGAGTAAAACTCTGATCGTGCACTCTGGCATTGCCTGGGTGGTGGATGGTCACTCCCCTTGTGGGAGAAGATCCCTGGGTCTCATTTTACCCACCTAACCTATGTTTCTTCTTGGGTCCATTTCCCCGGGGATACCTCGTAGCCTTCTTCCTACCTTGGACCTATTTTCCCATTACCCACTAATCCACAAACCCTGCCCACCTACCACATCTGCCCTGCCCACCCCACCAATCCGTCCACCCATCTTGCCCATAATAGATAATAATTATATGGTCATAAAATGTATTATCATAGATAATAATCATATGGCCACCCAATGTATGCAGGTGATTTCTCCATTCTCCTCAATTCCCGTGACGACACATCGAGACGAGAAGCAGAGACTCTCCTCACCCACCTCCACCAGCCAACCCTGGGTGTCTGGGACTCCTCCACCTCACTGCCATGCATTTTTTTAAAGCATAATTTTATTTTTTTAAACCAATATGAGTATTTTAAGTTTTTAACGGTTGACCACATTTTAAAGATAAATACTACCTGACTGTTGATCTATATGTTACATGGTAAGGCACAACCTTTCCATATTTTTCTTTTTTTCTTTTTCTTATGAATTTAATTGTATGTTCACTTGATTGAGAAAGCTAAATATCACTAGATTTTATTCTCTATGGTAAATTTAACATATCAACTTTTTTTTTAGTCTGATGATGGCTAGGGTAAAGCCGAAACGTTCCCGATAAAAAACAAGATGTTCATCCCAACGCTGGTATTCCTCCTCCTTATTAGACTTCGCTTCCCACCTTCTTTATATATATATATATATATATATATATATATATATATATATATATATATACTTTCACATACAGTAATCCCTTGATTAGCCATACGGTCCATATCTGGTCATGCTCTGTATCTGTTCATTAGGCCTTGGCTCTGTTATAAACGTATCTGGATTTTCTTGTCCGTAACCAGACATAAAAGTTCCGGCTTCAGCAGCCGGCCGGCCTACAAAGCAAAAATAGGTCTGTTCTGTGGCTCATTGGCCTCTCTGTCCAAGCTGTACAGATTCCTACCATATGGTTGAAATCCCCCGGCCACCCTGATCATTGGTAACATACCGGCAGCACGTGAGAATGACAGAGTGTAACCCACTTGCTGAGTAAGAATGGCTGTACGGGTCCTTACCGAATGGTGACAGTTCCCCAGCTGGCCAGATCAGTGGGAACATACTGCCCTCAGAGGAGTAACACAGATCTTAACCCATCAGCAGAGCATAAGCGCCTGTCCGCCTTCTCACCAGACGGAGAAAGTACTGTGGCATCCCTCACTTCTCCCGTCCCTCCTCCATCCCTCCCCATGAAAGTCCCTTGGCATCCCTTACTTCTTCCACCCCTCCCTTGTCCCTCCTCCATCCCTCCCCGTGCTCATTGGTGCCCGCCTGATCTCCCTCCCTCTTCCTCAGTCCTTCTTCACCCGTGCATCGCCCATCATCCCTACGTGAGTATGTTTTGTTTTTTGTTTTTTTTTTACAATTTATTCGAGTAATATTCATCTTATCGAAATTCCGAAAACACCAAGAGAAAGCTTATGAAATTCTGTATTTAGAAATATGCTTAATTCTTGCACGGTGCAGGCAAAATTTTGCTCTAGGATGTTGGGAAATAATCTGGAGAAATTTTTTACTCTCCAACAACTTTATTCTCACTGCTTTTTGTACTTTTACTAATCAATTTTTTGTGTGTTTTTATTATCTTATAAAATAAACACCAGTGAAAATTGATGGTATACATTTTAAACCAATATAACCAATTTTCGGGGGCCATATTGAAATTGATAAAAATGTTTTTCTTTGTGCCTGGAGTCAGGCATTACTCTTACTGTCTCAGAAACTTTTTGAATTCCTGAGAGGTTTAAAAATAATGCAACAGTCGTCTTCATTGATTTTTTCTCTTTTTTGTGGACTTTTGTTGTTTATGCATTGCTTTCTTAGTGTCTAGCATTACATCGGATATTCCCATGTGTGTTTTGATGTCTAAATACAGCTGAAAGACTGGAGAACACTGCCAAGATTAGGAGGGGTGCTGTACATTAAAGGTTGGATATTTGTGGATTTTTGGTGTTTATGCGGTGTTTTCTTAGTGTATTGCATTTCATTGGACACTTCCATGTGTGTTTTGATGTTGAAATAATGTTGAAAGGCTGCAGAACGCTGCCAGAAGTAATAGGGGTACTGTGCATACTGTTTTTTTTTTTTTTTTTTTTTAATTCATCATTTTCTTAGTGTTCAGGGTTATATTGCATACTTCAGTGTGTGTTTTGATGTCTACAAACAGCCGAAAGACCTCAGAACACTGCCAAAACTAGGAGGGGTACTGTACATATTGGTATGGATTTGCATATCGCTTTGTTGTTGTTGTTGTTGTTGTTGTTTATGCATTGCTTTCTTAGTGTTCAGGATTATATTGCAGATTCCTATGTGTGTTTTGGTGTCTACGAAAAGCCAAAACTCCACAGAACACTGCCAAAATTAGGAGTGGTACAATGCATATTGGTAAGTTTTTTCTTTAAATGTTGTTTGTGCATAGTTTTCTTAACGATAATAATTACATTGCATAATGCAATGTGTGGTTTGATGTCTAAAAGCAGCCGATAAACCGCAGGTGCCAAAATTAAAAGGGGTACTGTACATATAGGTTGAGTATGGGTATAAGCAGGGTATGGGTATATGGTTACAGTAGAGGATACTGATCCGTATCCAGACATTGCCCGTATCCGGTCATGCCTTTGGCTCTGTTATGACTAATAATCGAGGGATTATATATATATATATATATATATATATATATATATATATATATATATATATATATATATATATAATGTATATCATCAGCCGTTTGTGCGTCCACTGCAAGACCGGCTTATCCCGACCGAAGTGGGGATGATACAGCCAATTTATCTCAACCAAGTGGCTTAGGCTGTCTGGTAGAGATTGTGTGTAGGGTGAAAAGTGCTTGTAAGCATAACTGTAGTGCTGGAGTGGCTTTGGATGTGTGTGTAGTCTGAGAACAAAGTGTAATCGGCCCGCGGAAGCTAACTAGGTGACTTTATAGTATGTGACACTGGTTCAGCCACAGCACCCCTGATGTCCGCCAATGCAGTACGTGGCCAGAAGAACGTTCTCAAAGTTTATTACCCTGGCGGGGCGCGAACCCTCTTTCTTCAGTGTATATATATATATATATATATATATATATATATATATATATATATATATATATATATCGATTGGTACAGCTCCTGATATTAATAAAACAATGGCTACAGTAACAACTATTGAGTTTGTAATTACAGCCTGACACTCATATTAATTAGATTTATGTTGTTTACAATACTTGGACAATGCTGGGTACCCCTGTAAGTAGTCTGTAATCGAAACAAGTTTAACTCCTTGAACCATAACAAGTTCACCATTATATGCTCCTTATCACCAGACGATTTTACTCAGCTTATTGGAAACCTTTTCAACTTGAGTTGTTG
This sequence comes from Coenobita brevimanus, assembly GCF_032717465.1. Lineage (NCBI taxonomy): Eukaryota > Metazoa > Arthropoda > Malacostraca > Decapoda > Coenobitidae > Coenobita > Coenobita brevimanus. Next base: position 31,111,567 of record NC_136957.1, on the reverse strand, counting down.
GAAATTGCCTTCAGTATCGCCTCCTCTACTAAGAGGTCCGATTGTAGTTAAAGTTGTTCTTCTGGAGCAACACGAAAAAAAAAAAAAAATATATCGATGATGTATTCCGAAGGGGTCGAATGTGACGGTTGTGTACTTGTAGTGTTGGATGGAAATTGTTCCTAGTTATCCTTGATTATTTTTAATGAAGAAGGGTGTTTCATAGACTATTTATGACTCAGCAAAATAATAGTTTTCTCCAAAGAAAGTCTGTTCTGGTGCCAGTATTGTTTCCCATGACTAGTTGTAGTTTCACACTATTGTTGCATATTACATATAATGTTGTTTATTCATAATTAACAATGTGCAACATAATATGAATGATAAACAAACAAACGCCATTTCACTGTAAAGTGTGGCTTGGGATAGGATGCGCAATCAGACATCTTCTTAAAAAAAAAAAAAAAAAAAAAAAAAAAAAAAAAAAAACAGAGTAAAGGGAAGGCGATAGAGAAATATGAAATGTATACATGTTTAAGTCTTGGGGGAAATATTTACCTTGTTGGTATACCTTAATGTAATCAATACTGTTTTATTGAGGTGTATAATGTACATGGTATAGTTATGATGCTTCTATTCATGCATAAATCCCAGTTGTCTGTGGAGGTTTAGCACCTCTGATTTAGCTGCCTCGGCGCCACACCCAGAGGGCATGGGGGCCGGCTAGGGCAGAACGCATTTATCATTCAAACGAGAGGGACGTACATACAACTCTGAGCTCTCTCTGTGTCGCAGTTGTATTTTTCTGTGGCCAATAAATAAAGAGTTAATCTGCTCAGTTTCTCTTCTCCTGCATACGCTACCTCTGTATTCCTTCAACAGGATTCTACACCGATTCCCACCATCTCCAGTGTGTGAGAAGACGTTTTGGTGGAGTGTGTCAGCCGAAGGTGACTTAACCAGGAGCAACGTTATAATCTTGCTTGGAATTACGAGGGATAATTCGTCCAGTGGTGATACCAGGCCACATACGGTTTTTACATCGAATATTGTAGGTCACAATAGCCAAGGTCAGACCCGGACAAAGTAGCTAAGATCCCTTTTGTTGTGAACACTTCAGTACTATTCAGGTCTAACTAGCATCTTTTGTCAGTTTGAGTCAATTAGGATGCGTTGAGGGTCAAACAAGCCACTTAACCCCTTCAGTCCAATGATGTACTTTTCACTTCGTTCTAGTTACATTTAGAGATTATTTTTCTCTTTGGGAAGAACTTTTAACTCTGGAGGGTTTTGATCCCGCCTTCACGAACCCCTTCCCCGCAAACGATCTTTCATAGACTGAATCAGAACTTTTGCTTACTAGAAAAATAACATTGAAAGTATATCATGGGACTGAAGGGGACTAATTTTCATTCATTTCTTTCACATCCGATCACTCCAGTTCAGTTAAATAATTCAAGCTGATTTAGAGCCACTCAGAACATGTTTGATTAATGCTGGCTCATAGGTCCCATGTCAGGTTCCATCAGACCTATTATAACCATTTCGGTGATGGGTCTGTTCAAGTTAATTTAGGACAATTCAGGTCAGACAAGGTTCATTTATTTACAGTACAACTAGGCTCACTGAGGTCAGTAAGGTCCATTCAGGCCATTCACAGCCATCTAGGATCCGTCAGCCGGTTTTAGGTCAGTTCAAGGCCATCCAGTTACTACTCGACTGATTCATGTCCAGATAAGTCTATTCAGTGCCTTGACATCCAGTCGAGACCAGTCAGTTTACTTCAGTTCTAGTCACATCCATTCAGGATAGCTTAGATCCTTTCTAGTCATTAATTTTCTTATCAACTATATTAAGACCCAAGAATATCATTTCAAGGCTACTACCGTCAGTTTAAGTACTAGCAGAACACTTCAGGTCAGTCATGTGTATTTAGGTCGATGAGAATCGATTCAGTTTGTACCTGTGAAGAGGTGTGCCTGAAGACAGTTCATATTAGTGCATTTTTTCCCGCACACCACACTTTGCAGTGAGGAGAGGGCAAGGCTCACCAATTCGCAGGGAAGTTTCTACAGAAAGAGTCGGCATAGAACGAGTATAAGAGCGTTATAGAAAACGTTTGGAGCTATGGTATTATTCATTTTTCCCATGAAACAGCCTGCACCACTTGCTGCGAGCCTGAGGGTGTTGTAGAGGTAATTGTTGTGGAGTGAGGCTGCACAATTTTGCTGTATTTGTTGAGATATGATTTGAGATTCAATAAGCTTTCTTTCAAATCCGGTTGGTACCTTCAGATCGATTCAGATAAAAAAGAATGATTCAGGTTATGGGTTTGGAGGTGTGTGCCCCAAAGTCTCCCAATTCGAGCATTAGTTATTTAGATAATGGCAGTGCAGGGTTGTTAGATATCCGTCCTAGAAGTGCAATGATTTTTGAGACACGACAGTGTAGGACTGTTAGAACTCAGTGGGGTGAGCGGGGATGAGTGAACAGTATTGATTAGGAAGCTGGTGATTAGTAGACCATGCTTCCAGAAGTACTCGTATATGCTGTGAAGGCTTTGAGCTGGTGTGGTCCACATCAAAGGTCGGTTGGCGAAAATAGGGAGTGGGTAGAAATTGATGGCCGGAATGAGTGGGATGGGCTAAGATGGTGGTAGGTGATGAGGATAGTATTATGGTGGTATATATTCACCGCAACTGTAAAAGAGTCTTTAATACCATCTACAGAGCTCACAAGAACTTTGGAAACTATATCCGATGGATTTAATGAGCTCTTGGCTGAGTTTCTTGGCATACTCGTACTTTCTATACTTTGATGCTAATGGTGGTTACATTTATCTTAGCTCTAACGCTAATAAATCATCATCATCAACATCATCATCATCATGATAATGCCCCATATTTGCCTACCTAAAAGATGGGATGAAGTACTCACATATTATGTATGGCAGATAATCATGGCAACAATATTAAGTGTATATCGCAGCTGATCACAGTTGGCGATCACGGTAGTTACGATATATCTTACAGAACAACCAAAATGACTCAGAAAGGAGGTCACCTCCTCAGTTCATACTCTTCAGTTTATTTTAGAAGGTAAGGCAGGGTATGGCAATGACCATAATAATTTTTTTTAGGTGTTAATGAAATGGTGGTTAATAACGATATTTAAACCAGTTCATCATTGTAGTAAATTGAGGTCAACAATCCTTACAGGACTCACTTAAAATTTTGTTCGATGGTCTTAAGGATGTAATGTTCATATTTAATGGTAGATATAGCACTTATTTATGATAGTTTTCATGACTGACATAACAGTTCATAAAGTTAGGTATGATGGTACGGTTACATGTCCGTATTTTAAAGAATAACTAGTATAACTAATTGCCTGTGAGGGTAAGGTTGAACGTACGATTACAAACGTGGGCGATATTGTGTGCACAGTATATGAAGCAAACGGGAGACCGTGCAAGCAGAGCGAAAAAAGAGTTCTGGGCAAATGTGAAAGAGTGCATGGAAATGTTTGAGAGGAGTGTGAGAGTGTTTTTGATTGGAGATTGGATGGAAAAGTTGGGAATGTGATGGTGGATGGAGAAGTTAGTGTGTGGGATGTGCCTGCACAGGTGGATGAGAATGCCAGTGCTCTAGTGGACATATGTGCAGGCAGGGGGTTGGTGACAGCCAATACACTCTTGAGCACAAAATGATCCACAGTTATGCATGGCGAGTGATGAGAAGAGTGGGTGGTGAAATGAATGAAAGGACGGCAATGGTTGATTATGTGTGTGTGGATGAGAGAATGAGAAGGTATGTACTGGATGCGAGAGCATACAGAGGTTGGGGGAGTGGACTTTCTGCCCAACACTTTGGTGTGGTGAAAGTCAAGGTAAGAATGCAATAGATGAACAGAATGAGAGAAGGGCAAGAGGAAGTAGTCATACAAGGAGGGTAGAAAGGTTGCAAGAGGATGGAAAACAAGGCAGAATGTAAGAGAGAAGTGAAGAAATGTTTGAGTAAATATGATCTGGAGCAGATGGGGGAGGTGGAAGGTGTGTGCGAGATATTCACAGAATTAATCTGTGCAGCATGTGAGGCTGTGTGTGGAGTGAGAAGACGAAAGGTGGTGCAAGAAACAGCATGGTGGAATGAAGAGGTGGGACAAGCTGTGGCGCAAAAGAAGAAAGCATATGGTAAGTGGATGAAAAGCAGAGGCACGGAGGAAGATGAGAGACGGAAGAGAGAGTTACATGACGAGAGGAAGAGAGAGAGGTGAAAATATTAGTAAAAGGGAGTAATTAGAGGGTGGATGAGGAATTTGGAAGGAATTTGAGTGTAAAGTGGGAGGAATGTTAGAAAATGTTCTGGAAGGAGGTAAAGAGAATTTGGCATGGTGATAAAGAAGCTAGTAGGGAAGTGAGGAACAAAAATGATAGCTTGCTAGTGGAGAAGGAAGAAAAAGTGAGCAGATGGAGAAAACACTTTAAGGAATTGTTAAGCGGAGAGAATGAAAACAATTCGCGTATAAGTGGCTGAGGAGTGGCTGGGAAAAGGCGGGAGATGAGAAGGGAGGAAGGGATAAGTAGGATGGAAGTTGTGGAAGCAATGAAGAAAGTCAATATGGGGAATGCTCCAGGAACTGATGGAGTGTGTGGTGACATGATGAAGTATGGGGAAGACAGAGCAGCAGAACAGATATGGAAGATGTGCGGATTGGGCTATGAGGAAGGTAGAGTCACGGAGAATTGGAAATCAGGTATATTTCCCCTATACAAAGGAAAAAAGGAGAACGAAATATGTAGTAATTATAGAGACATTTGTTTTTATAGCGTAATAGGAAAAGTATATGATAGGATACTTACTGACAGAGTTAGGGAAACAACAGAGGAATTAGTTGGAGAAGTACAGGGAGATTTTAGGATGGGAAGAGGTTGTGTAGAGCATATATTTATCCTACGGTCTTTAGTATCAAAGTTTCTAGAGACTGGAAAGAAGTTGTATGCGGCTTCATGGATTTGGAGACAACATATGACTGAGCAGATAACCAAGGTATGTGGAAAATATTAATAATATATGGAATAAATGGGAAGCTGTTGAATGACGTGAGGAGTGTGCATGAGGGAGCTAAGGCTGCAGTGTGTGTGGATGGATGTTGGATTGAAACGGATGTGTTATGTTTCCATGGTTGTTCAGTATATGGCTGGGGTTGTAAAAGAGATACAAGGTAAGACAGCGGATGCTGGCGCGGCCCTAGTGAGAGAGGGCGTTTGTAAACTTCGTGTTCTGTTGTCTGCAATGATACTGTATTGTTAAATGGAGACGAAGGGAAACTGCAAGGCTTAATGAATGAATTTGAAAGCGAGTGTAAGAAACAGAATCTAAAGATGAATGTAATGAAGAACAAAGTTGTGGTCTTCGAGAGAAATGAAGTCACTGATTGCGCAGTGAGGTTGGATGATGAGGAAATGGAAAATGTGAGTGCATTTAAGTGCTTGGGTAGTATAATGAGTAAGGATGGAATTTTAGGGGATGACGTGCTGGAAAAGGTAAAACAGGGAAGAAAGGTTTCTTTGAAAGCAGTCATAAGAAGTATGGAAGTGAGCATGGAAGTAAAAAGTCACTGCATGATATTAACGTGATACCAACTCTAATGTACGGAAGTGAAGCTTGGACCTTGTCGAAAGGATACAAATCAAGATTAATAGCATTTGAAATGAGTTATTTAAGAGGAACATGTGAAGTTACATTGAGAGCTAGAATGACAAATGAGGAAGTGAAGGAAAGTTGTGGTGTGGATGTGGATGTGAGAGAAAGAGTTAGGAGAAATACATTCATGTGGTTTGGCCATTTACAGAGGATGGAAAGGGAGAGACTAACGAGGAGAATGCATGTGAGTCAAGTGGAGGGGGGGAAGGACAGACCGAGGAGGAGAAGGAGGGAGGGAGTGGAGAGAAATACGAGAGAGTGCAGTGTAATCTGTGGGAGGGCAGCGATATGGCAGGGGACATTGCGATATGGAGCCATTTGTTTGTGGCCTCCCCATACGGGATTAAGACGCCTAGCTATAGACAGATAGTTAGACAGGTAGATATGAGAGTGGATAGACAAGGAAGGTGGAAAATATTAAGAATATATGGAGTAAATGAGAAGCTTTTGAATGCCGTCAAGAGTGCGAGTATGCGTGAGGGTGCTAAGGCTGCAGCGCGTGTGGATGGTGAAGTGAGTGAATTTGTCTGAAAGTTGGATTGAAACAAGGATGTGTCAAGTCTCCATGGCTGTTCAACTTGTATGTGGATGGAGTTATAAAAGTGATGCAGGTGGGGCAATGGAAGTTGGAGCGGCCCTAATGAGAGAGGGCAGCGTTTGGTAACATCCTGTTCTGTTGCTTGCAGATGATAGTGTATTGTTAAGTGATAAAGGAGAACTGAAAGGCTTGGTGAATGAGTTTGGGAGAGTGTGTAAGAAACGGACACTAAAGGTGAACGTAGGGAAGAGTAAAGTCGTGGCCTTCAAGAGAAATGAAGTCACAGAATGTACAGTCAGGCTGGATGATAAGGAAATGGAAAATGTGAGTGCATTTGAGTACTTGGGAAGTGTGATGAGTAATGTTGCAAGTTTAGGGGATGAAGTACTTGAAAGGGTACAATAGGGATGAAGGTTGCTGGTTCTCTGAGAGCAGTGATAAGAGACAGGGAAGTGATCGTGGAAGTGAAAAGTCACTGCATGATGGTACTGTCATACCAGCTCTAAATTATGAAAGTAAAGCTTGGACCTTGTTAGAAAGGTTGCAAGTCAATAGTGAGAGCAGCGGAAATGAGTTATTTGAGAGGAGCAAGTGAAGTTACATGGAGAGACTGACAACTGAGGAATTGAAGGAGCGTTGAGGTGTGAATATAGATGTGTTAGACAGCGTTAGGAGAAACACACTGAGGTGGATTGGCCATGTGGAGAGGATGGAGAGTGGGGGACTAACTAGGAGAGTGTATGTGAGTGAGTTGGAGGGGGAGAGGGAGGGAGAGATCGAGGATGAGATGGACATTTGGAGTGGAGAGGTATATGAGAGATTGAAGTGTGAGCTGGGGGCAGGGCAGCAAAATGACGGGGGACAGGGCGACGTAGAGGCAATTTGTTTGTGTCCACCCCTTACAGCGTCTTGCTATAGACAGATAGGTAAATAGACAGGTAGAGCTAGTTGTATGATGATGTATATACCTAGATATATAGTTGTTGTAAGACGCAGTTGCAAGAATATGCAGCACAGCTGCTAAGAGCCTGGTGTGAACAGATGAGAGTATTTTCAAGCTCAGTGACATGTGATAAGTACTTGAACACCCTGTTGCCCTCTGAGAGCAGCATAGACAGTAGAAGGCAAGTAAACATGCAGGCGGTAGGACGGACTCAGTTTTGGTGTATCAACAATCTCCAATAAATTGTGATGGCAGTGTGGAGGAGTTCCTGTGTTTGTCTGCCATCACTCAACTCTAACCACACACTCACACCTGTCGCAGAGCTAGTACATTAATGCGAGCGTGTGGTATGAGTGTTCATGAGATCATAACGTTTCACTGAGCTTGCAAATACTTTGATCTGATCACAACAACCTCTCAACAGGTATGCTGCATACTCTTGCAACTTTATGATACAGTAGCTATACATCTAGGCATATAATTATATCATCGTATAACTTATGCCACTATCAAAGGCTTTCAAATGGACCTCAAGAAGATAATAACAGTAGGATTGTTAGGTAGTTAAAGGAATTTTTCATTGTAGTTATGGTAGTTAATTTTAATTCTTTTAATATATGATGAGGGTAGGTATAAAAGTTTATCATGGTAGTTAGGGTATATAATAAAAACAAATAGAATTTCAGTGCCATGGTTTAAAATCCTGGGCTCATTTATTTTGGTAAGAAGGCTTTTTGTATCAAATTACAGCATTTAATCATGGTAGTTATTCCTGGCATTTAATAAGTTTATATGGTGCTGGTTAGAGATGCCTTCATACATTGGCACCAATATGCTAGGCAACTTTCATGTCTAGTTATACAAGCATCCCTTAATTCCCTTGCCATACCTCGAAAGATGGATGGTGGACTGCAGGAAGAGGGCAGTTTCAACCTGTCATCCGCCTTCTTCACACTCAGATGAGCCTTGATTGCAACTACAACTACTAGTAACTGTTTTAGCTGGTGATGAGGGTACGGTTGCATGATGAGCACTAAAGCAAATTCATTCAGCGTATCTTTTCAAACTCCTCAGCTGATTTCGGCAGGAAAGGTATCATCCACGCTGGAATGCAGACCCCCGACCTTAGGAACGTCTTGGGATAGCAGCCCAGTCCCTTGCCACAGGTTCCTTTCATATGCCAGAGCCCTCCACACTCCACCAGGATGCCCTAAGAATGAGGCAAGATTAGAGAGAGAGAGAGAGAGAGAGAGAGAGAGAGGAGATGGTATTCTGAGGTTTTAATATAGTTTGAGTCGGCTATCCATGCCTTAACTTATCCTAAAAAAAAAAAAAAATGTCTTCCTGCGAAATGCAATCCATTATATTGATTAATGTGATAATTCCACTTTATTACTGGACTAACCTCCATACTCTCCACTCATATGAACCCTCACCTTCCATGCTCTGTCTCTCCGCAACCTACCATAATCTATCTTACGTTGTCCCATTCTGCTTAACTATTTGTATCCCTATCCAACCCAATCCACATCAACCGTAACCTACTATTGCCTCTCTTTATCTTGCCCAAGCTTCCTCTATTCCACCAAACTCTACCAAGCTATGTATTATCTTACCCAGCCCTACTCTATCTTATCCTATCCAACCCTTCACTGAAATACATATTCCAGCCCAGTTCTGCCCTACAATATACTTCCTACTATACTTAATCCATTAGTTTCATACCTTTCTTTTCACTGCTCTATCTTATCCCTCTTTACCCTATCCTACTGTATTTATCCGTACGTATCCTCCCCTTCTTTAGAAAACTATCAGTACTCCGGCCTACTTTATTGTATCCTAATTTGACGTACATCAACTTACTTTATATTACCCTAGCCTATCTAGCCTCCTTACCTCACCTCTACCCTACCTTAACACACTTACCACAACATCCACTCTAACCTACCCCATCCTATCTCTCCCTACCCAATCCTACCCTATCTTACCTTACCTTACTCTACCCACCTTACATTAACATACCCTAGTCTACCCTACCCCACACTTCCTCACCTTACCCTACTTTACTACAGTCGTCAAAATATCCTCTCTAAACTTACCCTAACCTCTGGCACATTACCCAGTACAATATTAACCTAACCTGCGCTACCTTACCCAACCCAACCCCACCCTGTCCTATTCTAAACTACCCAGTCGTATCCTATTCTTTCCTACCCTACACTACCCTAACTTATCACAAATTACCCAACCCTACCCACACCACCCTCCCCAACCCTCCCCAACCCTGTCATTTCCTACACTACCCTGTCCTACCCTTCATTTCAATACTTTCAATTAACCTACCACACATTACCCAACCGTACTAAATCAGAGCCCACTCCACCCTCCCGAATCCTATCCTTCCCTACGCTGTCTTATACTACCCTATCCTATCATTCCAAACCCTATCCTCTTACACATTACCAACCTTACCCTATTATAACCCACACTCTCCACCCAAACCCGAGCGTACCTTGGCACACACATCGCAGCAGCGACATTTATCCTTGACCACGCCCCAGAGACACCCGACAGGCTGCTGGCAGTCGTCCAGACGACAACGGGAGCAACTCAGCCCCTCACACTCGCTGCTGGTAAGAAAACTTGTCTGGGACTGGACGTCAAGAATTAAGTAGCTAGATAAGTACAGCCTCTAGTTTGGAAATAAGGTTGAAATGATGATATACTGACAGTTTTTACGTCCACTGCTAGGAAGAGAACTCGAGCACCATTAATTTTCCATGATGAACTCCGCGATGAAGCGGTAACTGATTCACTGCGACATCTCCCTATTGAGTTAATTCATGTAGTCATCAGCTAATTTTATCTAGTTTTCCGTATTAGTATAGAAATATATAAAGGCGGCAATTACGTTCTCCAGTTTTAATATTATCTCCTTCGCCGAATAATATTGTTTGGAGATAGGAAGAGCAAAATCGAAATAACTTCATTGGGCTGAAAGAGCTAACGTGGATATTTTTCTCGATAATTTGTGCACATTAACTTGGAGAGATTCTGATCCTTTTCGCAGTTTCTTTCTCGTAGCTCAGTGAAAAAACAAAATGGAACAGTCAGAGAGTGCAGTTCCTGTCCTCCCATTAATTGGCTAAAAAAACAGAACATTTGACTTTGCTCTGTGACTTTTATCCTCGCTGATTGCCCTCAAAATCGAATCCCTTCATCCTTGAATACCATGAACCTTTCCACAAAGTTGGTGGAAATCAGATCGAAACTTTAGGCTGAGTTGCCATGTGACCTTGACTTTTGGCCTCTGCCTGTGACATCAACATTGAATAAACTGGTTTCAGATTCTAAATTCTCTGTCGTCGACATACCCCGAAACCTTAGACAGTTTCATGTTACCTTGACCTTTGACCTATTGCTCAAAAAGACATAAATCAACTCCTTGGTTGACACAAAACCATTACATCAAGCTGGTCCAGATCAGATAAAAAATGTTTCAGTTATATTGTTCTGACATAAACTAACGAGTTGGAAATCAAACTTGTCATGTGACTTTGGCCTTTGACCTTTACCTAAGACGTTGACCTTTGGTCGTATATTCTCCAAATAGAATCCTTTCTTCTTGCCAGATGTCCAACCTAGAGACCCTTTACAGAGAAAGAGACGCGAGAGTGTTGGTGTTTTCTGACTGGTTGATGAACAGAACACATTTATGTATCTCTCACTCGCCTTCGTCTCGGAACATAAATTTTGAAATTTTGTAAATGATGTACCATAATTCGTAGTTTGCAATGTTTTGTATAGGAATATCGACTGATTAAGACCCATCTGATAACAGCTGAACCAAACAATTTTGTAATAGCATATTTCCTTAAAAGATGTTATTTTCTGCTCCTCCCTCTTCATTACTGGGTGACCGAAAAATTTTTGAGTCTCAAGTAAGAACCCTGCTGGATATAAGCTACCATTAAAATAAGAACATGGTGATGGGACTGTTGTGCTTCTGATGAAATCTGTGATATGCGCCGTGCACTGAGTATCTAGAGAGGTAAACGGACCTTCAATTCCCACAGTTACAGAGGTACTGTACAATAATTTAGTTTATTGATGTACATTACTTTTTTGTCCCACACTCGATGATAACAGAAGTATCTCGAATATGTATCCGAGTCCCTTGGGTAAATTTGTAGATTAGGCGCTTGACAATAAGTAGGAAAATACTGATCTTGATATATATATATATATATATATATATATATATATATATATATATATATATATATATATATATATATATATATATATATATATATATATATATATATATATATATATAATGCGTTCACTGTAGAATCGAACCTTCAAATCTGTTATGATAATAGAAGACAGAGATCATAAACTTGCATGAAGGTCTTATAGTCAAATTAAGAAAAATCCTTGAAAACAGTGCTATGTAATAAAAATTATATTAAATGTATACACAAAAATGTAGTATTAGTGGTCTTGTACTGCAGGTTTATCAGTTAAAATATTGCCACTATCCTTGAGACGATGCACATAAAGATTATAATTTACCCCTTCTCTCCAGAAAAAAAAAATAAAAACACTATCGGTTCACATGGTTTTCCATGATTTTCTTGTTTCAGTGTCATCTAAGATTTTAGAAGATTTAGATATTCTTAATTTACTTTTTTTTTATTTTAATATTCATGTTCTACGTCTTTCTTGCATCTAGTCTTCTTGGTATGGGAGGGTTCGTAGTATCTTCCATAACGGGTTACTTTTTTTTTTATGCTATGAAAAAGGAATCAAAGGCCATGAGCCCGAAAAAACTGTTCCCTCCAAGAGAAGAACAAAATATAAGAGAGAGCCAAATTCAAGATCCGATCATTTCGAGATGCCTGGACACACTGCATTTGAAAGACTGGAGATCATAGGAAGCAGGAAATACAGACAGAGGGAGACAGTTCCAGAGTTGACCATTTGGATAAATGAAGGACTGGGAGTATCGATTAACTCCTGCATTAGAGAGTTAGACAGAAAAGGGATGAGCGTTTGCTGCTTGGCGGGTGCTATGCGCCCGTCGTAGAGGTGAGGGAATGCATGCAGACAGTTCAGAGGAGCAGCGACCATTGAAGTAGCAATAGAAAAGAGATAAAGATGCAACAGTGCGGCGAGGAGACAGAGATTGAAGGGAGCCAGTATGAGGAGGAGAGTTAATGAGACGAAAAAGCCTATGACTCCACCCTATTGAGAAGAGCTGTATGTGGAGAACCTCCCCACACATGCGAATTGTACTCCACACAGGGGCGCATAAAACCTCTGTATAGAGTAAACAATTGTGCAGGGGTAAAGAAGGAACGAATGCGGCTTAGCACACCTAATCTCTTGGAAGCAGATTTTACAAGAGATGTAATATGATTTTTCTAAGATACCGAGTGAATGAAATCCCATGTATGTTCAAGGATGATGCAGGATTAAGCTGAGTATTATTAAACATTAGTGGGTACATCTATGGAAGATTTTATCGGGTTGAGAGGTGTAAAAACTGAGTCTTTGATGCATTAAAATCAACAAGAATATTTTTACCCCAGTCAGAGATACGAGCCAAGTCAGACATTAGGTGTGCCATAGCCTCATCCCTTGTTTGTTGAAGTAACTGCTGAGATGGACATTGCGGGAACCGAATGGAAAGGTGAAGGGTGGAGTCATCAGCATACGAGTGGATAGGGTTAGATGTACAGCTTAGAAGGTCATTGATGAATAAAAGGAAGAGAGTTAGTGATATGACAGAGTCCTGAGGAACACCACTGTTGATAGATCTAGGAGAAGAACGATGGACGTCTACAACAGCGACTATAGAACGACCAGAAAGGAAGCTAGAGATGAAATCACAGATAGAAGGATAGAAACCGTGAGAGGGCAGTTTGGAAATTAAAGATTTGTACAAGACTCGATCGAAAGCCTTTGAGATGTCAAATGCAATGGCAAAGTTTTCGCAAAAGTCCCGAAAGGAGGATGACCAGGAGCCGGAAAGGTAGGTGAGAAGATCGCAAGTGGAGCATCCCTGACGGAACCCATACTGACGATCAGAAAGAAGGTTGTGATGGGAAAGATGCTTTAAAATTTTTCTATTAAGGAATGACTCGAAAACTTTTGAGATACAGGATGTTAAAGAAACTGGACCATAGTTAAAGGGTTGGGAATGGTCACCCTTCTTTGGGACTGGCTGAATGAGAGCAAACTTCCAGCAAGAAGGAAAGGTCCGACTTGATAGACAAAGACGAAAGAGTTTGCCTAGGCAGGGTGTAAGCACAGAAGCACAGTTCTTGAGGACAACAGGATGGACTCCATCAGGCCCATATGCATTGTTAGTGTTGAGGCCTGTGATGGCAGAAAATACATCAGATGAAGAATTTTTAATGTCAGCCATGAGGAAGTCAGAGGGGGGATGTGATGGAGGAACAGCACCGGAATCGTCTAAGGTGGAACTGGAGAGGAAAGTCTGAGCAAAGAGATCTGTGCTATCAGTAGAAGAAATAGCTACAGAACCATCAGAGTAGAAAAGAGAGGGGAAGGATGATGGGGTAAAGTTGTTAGAAAAGTTTTTGGCATGGAGCCAGATAGAGCGGGAGGAAATCGAGTTGGAGAGTTGAGAGCATTTAGTACGGATGAAATTATTTTTAGCAGAGCGAAGAACAGACTTAGCACGATTTCAGGCAGAAACACAAACAAGATGTGATTCAGGGGTGAGTTGGCTCAGGTACCTTTTATAGGCCCTCTCCTTGTGCAGTCAGCATTAGAACAAGCGTGATTAAACCAAGGCTTTTTTGCATTAGTCAAAGGATATGAGAAAGGAATGTATGCTTCAGTTCCTGAGAGAATAACCTCTGTAATGCGCAAGGCACACTCAGATGGCTCCCGGCCATAGACTCAATAATCAATCCAGGGAAAATCAAAGAAGTACTGCCTGAGGGGCTCCCAATCCGCAGCTCCAAAGTGTCACAGACGACGTTTCTTTGGAGGGTCCACAGGCCATACCAGATCGATAGGATAGGTTAAGGTGATAAGGTTGTGATCGGAGGAGCCCAACGGAGAGAAAAGATTAACAGTGTAAGCAGAAGGATTAGTTGTAAGGAAGAGGTCAAGTATGTTGGAGCTCTCTCCAAGGCAGTCAGGGATACGAGTAGGGTGCTGTGCAAGCTGCTCTAGGTCATTAGGGATAGAAAAGATGTAGGCTTGTTCACCAGGTGGATCAGTGAAAGGAGAGGAGAGCCAAAGGTGGTGGTGAACATTGAAATCTTCTAAAATGGAGATTTCAGAGAAAGGAGAAATGGACAGAATGTGTTCCAGCGTAGAAGTAAGATAGTTGAAGAATTTTTGATAATCAGTAGAATTAGGAGATAATTAAACAGAGCAGATATATTTAGTCAGAGAATGACAGGATAGCCGAAGCCAAAGTGTAGAGAATTCAGAAGAATCAAGTTCAGGAACACGAGAGCAAGAAAAGTCGTTGCTTATATATACAAAACAGCCACCTTTGGCTTTGAAATGGGTATAGCGAAAGTAGGAGGGTACAGAAAAGGGTTTGCTGTCAGTTGCCTCAGACAGCTGAGACTCGGTTAGAAAGAGAAGGTGAGGTTTAGAGGAGGAGAGGTGGTGCTCAACAGAGAGAAAGTTAGAGGAAAGGCCACGAATGTTGCAGAAATGAAGAAGAAGTGAATCAGACAGTGGTTCCAGGCAGCTCAAGTCGTCACCGGGAGAGGGGCGGAAGGTGGGGGCATTTATGGTCCCCACCCCTGAGGACTCCGAGGCTGGGTATTCAGACGCCATAATTTATTTTTGAATTTTGGTAAAGGAATTGTAGTGTGTACTGTGCATGTAGTTTGGTGAAGATAGTTAGAGAAACTTGTATTGGAGAGCATGCTGGCCTACTCTCTGTTACTGAGACCCTGAAGAAGTTCAGCAAAGGGGGATGGTCAAGAACTAGTCCTGAGGGCTGATGAAACGGGAGCTCCAGCTCTCCCTGTCATCAGCTTTCCGTCCACCTCGGGAGTACTGCCCTGCTCGACTGGTGGTACAGTCTCCTCCTCCTACATGATAATATTCTTGTATAAATCTTATCTATCTATCTATCTATCTCTCTATCAGTCTGACCTTATAGATAGGTAGATAGATATCGTTTATTGTTTCATAGTACTTATACTTTACTTTTAAAATTTTCTAAATGCATCTCTCTTACCTTATGAGAACAACAGCGAGCAGAAATATGGCTGCGAGGGAGCGCATGCTGGATGGGGAAGGAAGAAGAGGAAACAGGCAGATGTAAAGAAGATGGGAGAATTTGGAGAACTGGGAAAAAGAAATTAAGGTATACTGAGAGGAAAAAGAATATACGAAAAAATATGAAAAACAAGGAATAATGTATGAAGACGAAGGACAGGAGAAAAGTGAATATAGAAAGGTGAAATAATATATGGAATTCTAAAGCCAGGAGACGGGACTGGAATCTGGAATAGTGGGAAGAGGCAATCAAGAATGAGGTGGAGACTACTGTAGGAGAGTAAATAAAGGAGGTGGAGTATAACAGGTGGAAGTCATTGACGAGTAGGGAGAGAAACGCCTGTAGAGCCTCTTCTCACAATTACCTCTCACAGGAAACGGCAGTGGGCAATAGACAGAAAAATAAAGCAATTTAAGTAAAAAGACAAATAATTGAGACAAAACTTTAGAGTAGTGAATTAAATAAACTCTTGTGTGAGTAATAAATGACCGGACACTAATTACGAAGCTCGGTAACAGGAAGAATGGTAGGTATAAAGGTAAGAGGAAATAAGTTGTCAAAAAGGCAGCAATCAACGGGAGTAAATTTAGAAAGGCGATGTCCTCTTCCTTCGAATGCTTCAGGTGCACTGAGGATGTGACTGGAGAAATGTGGGATTATATATATGCTAAGGTGATCGATAAGGAAGAAAAAGAACTGAAGGAAAACTAAACAGAGAGAGAGAGAGAGAGAGAGAGAGAGAGAGAGAAAGAGAGAGAGAGAGAGAAAGAGAGAGAGAGAGAGAGAGAGAGAGAGAGAGAAGGTGCATGGTTTTCATGCTTGAAAGAAAAACAGAGGATCAGCCAGACGGCCCCACAAGTTATTTATAACATTCAAAATACATACAAATTTAATTCCTTTTTCACAATAATAGTAGTACTCTGACTGCAGATATAAAAAGTAATCTTTTCTGGTTTATAATTATAGCCTAACAATCCGTTTTTATAATACTCTACCCACAGTTCAGTTATTGTTATTATTATGGGTATTTTTATTTTTAATCCGATGGTGGTACAGTGTCTGCATATCATTTTCATTTTCACTTCTTTTTATGGTGAAAGTAGAAGCCAAGTACCAAATTCTACAAATAAATCTCCTATACAATTTAAGAATCCAGAACTACGGCCCGTTCATTTCGAGAAGCCTGGTCACCTCGATTTTGAAGGCTTGTTGTTCATAAGCAAGGAGGGATATATAGAAGTAAAACAGTTCTGTTGTTGATTTGCTGTGCATACGAAAGACTGGCAATACCTGTAGGTCTACTCTTGTATTTGAAATTTTTACGATCTTTTTGATGTCCAACTCTGGGCAGTCTTCATTGTCCTCTGACGTGAGCCAGGTGTTTTTTTTGTGCTGCACTCCATTGCATGTCACCACCCGGGCGCTAAATCGACCGTCCAGATTGAATACATGATAGGGCGGTCTCACTTAGAACGAATAAAATAGTATTAGAGGAGAAGGTGTTCCATTACAAATCGGTGGGCCCTGTGGAAGGTTAGTACAGTCTGTTTTAACATCGAAATAATACATTCTACTCGTATAATAGTGTCGGTTAAACACTTTTAACATGAAGGTCTCGAAGCCACCTCGCTATCGCTGGCCTAAAAGCTGTTAAGCAATCATATTTTGTGATATTTTCTTTCGGATTCCCACACTCCGACCTATTGTATATGCATGTTTCCGAAAGGAAACGCCCAAGTGTGTGTTAATCTCAATATTTTAAGACCTACAGCCAAAGGAATGCATCAAAATCTCCATATTAGAGGTGCTTAACAAATCTAGCGGTAAAATGCAGTTTGTCATTCTACACATACTTGTCAGCCACTGTGGACATGCTAACTTGAATTCACTGCTACACCCATGTCCAATAGACCTGGGTGTGGGAATCCGAGAGGTAGCATCATATTGTTATGGTCTTACTTCTTTAGATCTGGAATGGCGAAGTAGCTTTAAGGCCTCCATGCTAAATGTACGTAATGGACCCAGTGGTACGTTACAGTTTGTCTTTTGCAGAAATACAAATCGCCAGACGGAATTGACAGGTCCTGCATGCCCACTTTAAAGTGACAGGCTTTGAGGCAGATATTGAAACGAAAAGTAAATTGACCATAATTTCTCTCAAGTTCCAAATTGCCTGTCCCCATTTCCTATCCTTCTATCTGCACCTTTATCACGTTTTTTTTTCCCACAGCTTAATTACATCTGTAGCCTTGGACGGCCACAGTTCATCTCGTAAGACTAACAATAACTGTTCTGTCCTTTATAAAAGTTTCCTCCTATTTCTAATGATCTGAGCTGTACATTAGGCCTATCCACTCATATGCTGCTAACTCCACCTTTCGCTTTGCCACCCGCGTCTCACAGCGTCCAACATAAGTCACTTCAACACTCAAGCAGTGAGACTGTCACACCTTGTATTTGATCTGGCTATTATCACTCACACGATGAGATCAGTTTACGCTTAGCTTTTCGTTTGATTTTTTTTTTTTTTTTTTTTTTTAGTGCGGCAAATATTTGAATGTCTTGACTGTAAAGACTCAGATTCTCAATACCTCCATCTGTCGACTCGTCACACACGTACTGATAACTATCCATTTGTTTCCAACATCATACTCTCATTAAACTGGGAGGGAGGGAGCAACATACGAAAGCGTTTTAGTTCATTACTTTTGTAACGTTCTGGATTGCATATAACTCATGTAGAGTCACAGAGAAGCAAGTTAAGCTCTTTAAGTGTTTCGCCGCCCTCCAATTATATCTACTTGTCGCTGTGAATGTCACACTGTCATCACTTACTGCTCACATTGTACCTCTTTCTTATGAGGGCGGGGATTTAGAGGGTTGGATGAGGTATAGGGGAATTGGAGTGGAAGGGAACTGGGGGAGGTCGGGGGTTGGGGGCGGGAGGGCTCCTCTGGGAGAGGATACTGCCCCCCCACCCTGAAGTGGGGGACCTTAAAATGAATGTGGGGAGAGCGAGGTGTGTTGGATTGCCACCTCCCTCCCACTTCCTTCCTTCCTTTATCTTTCATTTCGTCTTTCTTCCCCTCATCATTCCTTCATCTTTCTCTCATTTCTCATTTATTTTCCTTTCCTCCATTTTTTTTTTTTTAATCTGTAGTTTTTTTTTTTTTTTTCGTTCTGCTTTCACTTCTTTATCTTCCTCCTCCTCTTCTCTTTCTTCTTAACTCTTTTTCCTCCAGTCCCATCGTTTGGTGCTTTTCTGCTCTTCATTAGTCAGTCATATCCTTCTTTATCTTTCCCTCTCTTATCTTTCTTATTCCTTCGTCCCTTTCTGTTTCCCTTCGTCTTCCTTTCCTTTTCATCTCTTTATTCCTTCATTTTTGTCTTCTTCCTCTCTTTGTTTCCTTCCTTCTTTTATTCATTCCACGCTTCCTCTTCCCTCCATTCATATATTTCTCCTCATTTCTTTCAGTCTTTCCCTTCTTTATTCTTTTTGTCTAATTTTCACCATTTTTAAATCCCTCTCTGCCGTCGATTTTTCCTTTGTCCCTCTCTTTCTCCCCAGTCATCCCTCGTCGACGTCATCTTTATTTTTTCGTTCATGTCGTTCTTTATTCCTTCGCCTTCTTTCCTTCTTTTCAGTCCTCCACTCTTTTCTTTCCTGTATTCCTCGTTGCTTTAGGCATTTTTTTCTCTCTCTAGCCCGCTTTTCCCTTCATTTCATTCTATATTTTTCCTCTCTTCCGCCCTGACGTTCATTCCTTCATTATTTGCCTTCATTCATTTCTCATTCTTCTGGCTACATTCTCCCCTATCGTCCTTCCTCCACCCGGTTATCATATTGACCTCTTCATTTTTCCCCTTTCGTTCACTCACATTTTTCTTCCACTACCCCTCCTTCTTCTTCACTTCTTCCTTTCCCCTCTATTTCTTCCATCCTCATTCTCCTTCTTCTTTTATTTTAACTTTTATTCCCTCACAGTTTCCCACTCTTCCTCCCACATTTTCCGGTTCATCCACCCTTCTTTCTCCGTCCTTCCTTGGTTTTTTCCCCCTTTTTCCCCTCTCTCTTTTCCTCCTTCCATCCCTCCTTCCCCTTCACTCTTTATTTACTGTACTTCTCTTCCTCCTCCCTTTTTTTCCTCTCTTTCACCCATGTTTTCCTCTCATTCCTCTGTTTCTTTCCCTCCTCCGTCTCCCTCTTCCACCCTTTTTTCCCTTCACTCTTTGCTTTTCAACTTTCCTATTCTCCCTCACTTTCCGTCTCCTGCCCTTCTTTCTTTCCTCTTGATTTCTCGTTTCTCCCTCTTCTTTCCCTCCTCCTTCTTCCACCTTCTTTTTCCCTTCATGACTTTCCTTCTTCCCTCTCTTCCCTTCTTCCACTGTCTTTTCCCCCGTTTCTCGTTTTTCTTCCCTCGATTCCACGGTTCTTGTCCTCATACGTTCTCTTTTTATCTTCTTATTCTTTACTCTCACAATTTCAGACTCTGTGCAGGATCTCTGTTAAGTCCGATGTGTTGCTTTTGTCGTTGTTGTTATTGTTACTGTTGTCGTATCATGTTCATCGCGACGTAAATGAGGTGGAATCGCAGCCTGACGTCCTTCTCGTGCGGTTCCGTATTCTCATTTTGAGGGAGGGGCGTGGAATTAAGAGATGTAAGCAGAAATGGGGCATCATAACCATACCTGTGCCACCTCGTGAAGGCGTCTCTCTTCAGCCTCTATGCAGTATGTAACAACTGGATACGTGTGTGTGTGTGGGGGGGGGGGGAATTAAGTGTTCTTGTCTCATCAACCCTACGCCTCTCACTGGTTCGCCTTAATTTTATTTTTCCGCATTAATGTTTCATCCACTTTCTTTTTTTCATTATCTTTGTTACTCTGGAGACATCGCTTTGCTATAAGATCCATATAACGAATAAAAACAAACGGTCCTATAAAAATCAGTGTTATGAAGGACGTCATGGAACGAATAATGCAGTAAGTCTCGGGGTAATAAGATTATAATAAACAGTGTTAAAGGGATTGGAAAGTTTCACAGAGGTTTTTGAGGACTACATAAAAGGCTTAGTCACCATTATGGCTCAGTGCATTCAGCCCTTTCCTCCAATTGCTGTGTCCTTCCTGCTCGTGAAGACACCATAACAGATCGTGCCAGAGGGAGAAACACACACACACACACACACACACACACACACACACATCCATATTATATAAACAGCTGTGTGTGTGTGTGTGTGTGTGTGTGTGTGTGTGTGTGTGTGTGTGTGTGTGTGTTATGCAGGGAAGAAGGAACCAGAGGCTAGAAGCCCTTGAGATTGGAAGATTGTTCCCTCCAAGAAAAAAAAAAAAAAATTAAGATTCGTTTATTTCGAAATGCCTCGGCACATTGCAGTTAAAAGTCTGGAGTCATAGGCTGTAGGATATGGAGGAACAGGAAGACAATTTCTGAGCTGTCCTGTTGCATGTATGAATGACTGGGAGTACCTGTTAACTCTTGCATTAGAGAGTTGGACAGAAGAGAGATGAGAGTTTGTTGCTAGATCGGTGGTACGCTCATTTCATAATGATGAAGAGATCAGGCGGACAGTTCAGAGGAGCAGTGACCATTAACGTAGCGAAAGAAAACATAGTAAAGATGCATCAGCGCGGAAAGAAAAGTTGAAGGAAGTCTGCAAGAGGAGAGTTAATGAGACGAAAAGCCTTTGACTCTACCTTGTGTGTGTGTGTGTGTGTGTGTGTGTGTGTGTGTGTGTGTGTGTGTGTGTGTGTGTGTGTGTGTGCGAACTTGTTGAGTCAACCTGGTATCGGAGTTTCGGGGTGGGTGGTTGGATGAATGGGCTCCTGCAAGACAATGCAGATTAACTTTCAACCTTCGACTGAGCAGCCAAAGTTAGTATACTGCTGGAGACGATGAGGAATTCTGCCAAGTTTTGAAGGTATCAGAGGTTAATTATAGGTGGGAGGATGGGTGGGTTGCTGGCTAAGGCATATTAATTTCACCTTTCTCATGGGTGACTAGAGTTAGTATGTCTCAGGAGATGGCTTATGTTCCTAGTGCAGGAATAATTGCTAATATTTTACTGCGTCTGCATAGCTGTTAAGGAGCTATCCAGGGTGCAGGAACTCCAGGGGCTATAATATCGTAGTTTATACAATTAACGAGCAGGTAACAACTGTACATCTTTGGCAGCGTTTATGTAACACAACAGAAAAATCTTCAGCCACCACGCGCTCTAACCCGATGGCCAATCACCAACACACATCCATGTGTTGACAAAATGACTAAATAAACACAGATGAATGCCATAATCATTCCAGACACACACACACACACACACACACACAAATCCCCTCTCTCTCTCTCTCTCTCTCTCACTCTCTCTCTCTCTCTCTCTCTCTCTCTCTCTCTCTCTCTCTCTCTCTCTCTCTCTCTCTCTCTCTCTCTCTCTCTCTCTCTCGCAAGGTTTAGCTGTTGGAGTTTTTGTTGTCTTCTCTAAGCTTCGTTATATTTGTTTAGTCTTTGAGTTTTCTCTACACCACTTGTTAGAGGTGATTGGCATGCTTGTATGCTTGAGAAAAATAAATGTGTGTGTGTGTGTGTGTGTGTGTGTGTGTGTGTGTGTGTGTGTGTGTGTGTGAATAAGAAAGAGAGAGAGAGTAAAAGAATCTGCCTTACCTTCCTAAGTCACGAACTGCTTGGAAACACTAGGAGAGAGATTTTTTTTTTTTTATACTTTTGTAAACAAAAATGATTTCCTTCCTCCAAAAGTCTCAAGGTTTGTTTTAACGCTAATACGTATAACAAACTTTAACTGTGTTTTCGTGATTATACAGTAATAACGTTGACTATAGATGTATGAGAGGAGGGGAGAGGAGGAGGGTGGATGAATGAGGAAGGAGAGGGAGAGGGGATGAATGGATGAATGAGGAAGGAGAGGGATAGAATGGGAAAAAAAGAAAAGATGGATGTGCGTGTTAAGTGAAGGAGAGATGGGAAGGGGAAGAGGTCAGGAGGGAGGGAAAGAGGGAGATGAGAAGAAAGGGATAAAGAATGGGAAGGAGATGGATGACACGGGAGTGATGGGAACGGATGATATAGGAAGAGATGATAAGAGAAATAATCAAGAGGAAGGAGATGAGGAAGAGAGTGATAAAGAATGGGAAGGAGAGGGATGGGGATGGGAGCAATTGGAAGATGAAGGATGGGATGGGGAGGAATGGAAGAGTTAAACATTATTCTCAGTCCTTTACGTATGCAACATGTCAACTCTGGAACTGTTTTCCTCTGTCTGTATTTTCTACTCCTTATGATCTCCAGTTCTTCAAACGCACCGTGTACTGAATTTGGCTGCCTTTTTTTTTTTTTTTTTTTTTTTTTTTTAGGAAACAATCTTGCGATCTTCCGGTCCTTTGTTCCTTCTTCCTTGCATAAAAAAAAAAAAAAATCCTTAATCCCTTTGACTTCAAACAGAATATTGTCAAACAACACACGGTAGAATATTACAGCTTTCATACGAGTATATCCGATCATTACTGAAGGTTCTTCAAAAGTTAAATAAAATCGTCTTAAGGCAGAAAGAAAAAATAATCAAGTACTTTAAGTTTGATAGTCCCACCACCGAAATAATTATTCACTAAATGTGTACTCACATTACATATGCTCAAGGTATTATGTGCTCAGAAGATGTATGCCCACAAGACGTATGCCCGCAGAACAAATATTTGATGCTGATAATTTCAGTCTGATGATGATGTCTGTGATAAAATGTTTATTTTCATTTTTTTTTTTTTTAATTTAGGAGACACTTCGAAGCGAATGGATTTGATACATTTCCCTACAAGCGGACTGTCTTAAACTGAAAATAATCGTCTCGCCGCAGTGAGAGTTACATAGTTACATAGATACACAGATCACATAGACCTTACCGTCCCTACGAGGTGGTCCGACCTTTACAGTACTTAAGCTACAGTAGTAGGAAAAAGGGATAGCGCAGCAGATGACTCTTTCCCCCACCCTCCAGACCCTCCGGATTTTGCAGTATAGGACAAACAAATTGAGAGAGAGAGAGAGAGAGAGAGAGAGAGTAATTCATTGTCGGCTTTATGAGAGATGCTCATTAGAAATATGTTGATAATAACTATTGACAAGAAAAATGTCCCTAGGGAATACTGCACATTCATAATAAAAATGCCTACAAGAAACAGGTTCACACGAAAATGTTCACTAGACACATCCTCTGAAGACACACCTTCACAATACAAATGTTCAAAAGATAAACTCACAAGGCAAATGATGACAATACTAATCCTTTCAAACGATGGATGTTTGTTAAATGATATTCTTGCCACTACCAGGCTGTTTTACTTAGAAGTAGCCTTGGTAGTGAAGGAGTTCAAGAAGGCAATCCAGTTCAGTTTGAAAACCAGAATAAACTAAAAATTTAAGCAATCTTTTCGGATAACAATGTAGTATGGTCTTAATAGTGCCATCTTTCGTTCCTATCTTTGGAATCACACAGCCCTACCCTTGGCATCCTATGGTGCTAACCTTGACATCCTATGCACCTCACCTTGGCATCCTATGCACTTACCTTGACTTCCCTCGCCCCTAACCTTGTCATCCTAGACCCTTAATCTTGTCACCCTACGACCTTGATCTTGGCATTCTTTGATCCTAACCTTGGCGTTGTTTGTCCTTAACCTTGCCATCATTCCGACTTAACCTTGGCATCCATGGGCCTTAACCGCTACAACCTTAGGAGCTTAACTATCTATACACTTAACCCTTGTATCAGCAGGCTCCGTTTTTACTTTTCTTGCCACCTTCAGACGATATTATTCATGTTTTAAAAGTCCTATCTTACTAATGGGGTTACTATGGGCTCCCTGCAGTTTGAATGCACTATTTTAGGCTGACTATATCCACGGCAAAAAATAAAGTTAAAAAAATCGTCAGACTGAACGGGTAATGAATATACCCATGGCAAAAATTAAATATTAAAAAAAAAATCTTCAATCTAAGTGGGTTAATGGGGACAGTGCAAACATCCTCAGGCTCTCATAACCGATTCTCAGCTGAAATTAATCGTCTGATATTAGTTGAAATAAAATGCTCCAGCTATTCCGATTACCAAAGAAGTAATGCTGCTATCACCAACAAAATGTCCCCTGCTTTAACTCAACACTCTGTCAGTTTTTCTTCTCTTTGTGTTGCTGTCTATTGATTTGCCTATTTTCATAGCCTTGTATTTTGTCTGTGTCCACCCTTTCTATCTTCTTTACAGTCTAATTTGCTATCTGTCAGTCTATTAACCCCTTCTTTTGGATGACGAATTATTATTACCAAAAGAAATGGAAAACAGAGTGACACAAAGGAGGAAAGTAGCTGGTGCTATGAAGGCCTTGATAAGAAACAGACTTCGGTGTTGCAGCTGCACGAGGCTTACATCAAAGGAGTGTTAGTGCCAGCTTTAACAAAAGGGCTGTGAGACTATGGTGTGGCATGAAAATGGAAAGTCAAGAGTGAGAGCAGTGGAGATGGGACTGCTGAATACTATGTGAGGAGTACAGAGAGTGGATAGGATACGAAATAATGTGATTTGTGAAAGATGTGGAGTGAGGAAGTCTGTGGACACAAGAACTGAAGAAGTGTACAGAGTTGGTATTGTCATGTGGAGAAAATGAATAACAATAGAGTGGTGAAAAAAGGTATAGCTGAGAGAATCTAAAGGAGGGAGGAGAAGAGGTAGGCCAAGGAGAAGGTGGAGGGATGTGGTGGACGAGTGTGTGAGGAAGAGAGGTAAGGAAGTCGGTGAGGCTGGGGGACTGACAAGAGATTGAGCTGGCTGGATGAATGTTCTGAGAAGAAGTGCATGATCAGGGTTTTGGCACCCCTTTTTAACTTGACTACATCCGGATTTAGTCTATCGGACACGTTTAAGCGAAGCTACAGAACATGGAGAATGTTTTTGGCGTATCAGACAGAACCAGGATTCCGGGGACTTGAATTATGAGTGAATGGAAGCCTTGCTTATTGGATTGGGCAGACTTGGGCTGACTGGGCGTTGCTACTAATCACCCTGCCCTAGGGTAGGAAAGAAGGTCTGGATTATGATGATGATGACCATTATTAGTTTTTTTAATTCTTGCCAATTCTAGACGACTTTATTTAGCTTAGGAAATTGAACATCACCCTGTTTCTTGGTGACTCCAGACGATTATAACCAGACTAGTAGAGATAATATCTACCACCATTCCTGCACCCAACCTCTGCACCACCAGGGCCCATGGCAGAAGTGTGGGGGTCCTCGGTACATAGACTTCGCGTGTTACATTCACCGAGAACCCGGCCAACCCGTCGATATCAACAAATCAGGCCAGTGTGTGCCCTACTGGTTACTGAGGCTCATTAAGGTCCTACACATGTTTTCTACGAGGCCTGAGTAACATTTACATCGAGAAACAAAAGAAGAAGAAGACGACGAAGAAGAAGACAGAAGAAGAGGCATAATGAATACTTAAGGACAAAAGAGTTCATCTCTTCTAAGTCTCACTTCCCTCTACTGCCCCTCTCTCGTTTTCTCTCTAACTTGCTCACTCCTTCACACAAATAGGTCATTCCTTACTCTCTCTTTCCATCTGTCTGGCTGTTTGATTATCTATCTCAGCACCAGAAAGAGTGTCACCTGCAACAATGACGGCAAGAGTTAATTATAAAGTTGAGATATTGTTGGTATATTTCTCTACCCATAAAAATTACATAATGAGTCAGGGAGGAAACTTACGGACGTGCCTGAAATGGGAATTTGATGTAGTCAATTAGCATGGAGTGGACTGTAGCACCGGTCGAGCAAGACGGCACTCCCAAGGTGGAGGGAAAGCTGACGACAAGGAGAGTTGGAGCTCCCGTTTCATTAGCCTTCGGAACTAGCTCCTGACCATCCCCCTTTGCTGAACTTTTCAGTGTTTCAGTAACACAGAGGGTAGGATTCTTTTTTTTTTTTTTTTTTTTTTTTTTTTGTAAATAACAAAACAGAGGAAAAACGAATGAATAAAAAAATAATCCAGACACTGTAACAGTTGGACTTGAACAGCTGTAAGTTGAAGTATTGGGGGAAACAGCTGCGGGGAAACGAGTTCCAGACAGATGCAGTTCTGGGAATAAAAGATTCCTGATAGGCAGAAGTTCTGAAGTATGGCTGAGTGACATTGCTGTCATGAGCGCTGCCAGATGCCCGTGTAGTACAGGGGAAGGCATGGAGAGGTGGCACAATGGACGCAACTTCGTCTGAGCGTTTGCTATAGAAGTATCTGTAAAATAATGCAAGGGAGGCAACATTTCCTCTTACTTGTAGGGAAGATAGTTTGTTTGTAATAGCAGGGTTATTAATTTAATTCCAACAGCGTTGTTCTGAATTTTGTCTAGTTGTTTTAATGCAACCTCTCCACATCCATTCCACAAGGGTGAGCGATAGTCTAGCTGAGAGTGCACATGACTTATGAATTATAGTCAACTGCTCGTCAGTGAAGGAGTTATGGACACTGTACAATAATCCTAGATTCCTTGAGGTGGTTTTAGCAAGTGATCTGACATAAGAGGTCCAGCTTAGGGCATTGTTAAGTGAAATACTGAGAATTTCAATACTTTTGGAGATGAGATTCGAATATTAGCCGCATTGAAGGTAATACACGAATCTGGCAATGTCTGGCTATTAGTAAACTGTATATACTTGGTTTTACTTGCATTAAATGAGGCAAGGTTACTTTGTCCCCATTCAGTGATCTTAGATAAGTCCTGATTTATAGAGATGACTGCCCTGAGTTGAGAGTTATAGATATTAAACTTTGTGAATGTGTGTTTGAGTGTGAATGAACTGTGAAGTGTTGAGTCATCTGCATTATGAATGAATGGGCTTGTGGTTGACAGATAGATCATTAACATGGACTAGGAATATGGTTGGTGCCAGAACTGATCCTTGTGGTACGCTGGCATTAACTGAGTGGAAATTCGAACATACATCATCTACTTTTACTCTTATTTTTCTGTCACTGAGATATGAGGAAAGCAGAGGAACAAAGGACTTTAGTCCATAGCATGGGAGGTTGGACAGCAGAGAACGGTGCCACAATCTGTCGAAAGCTTTAGAAATATCAAGGACTACTTCATGGGTTTTTCCATGTTGGTCAATTGATTGATGAATGGTATGAGTCAGGAGACTGAGTATATTAATCGTGGATCATTCGTGACGATAATCATATTGTCTATCACTAATTTAGTTGCTGGATTCAAGGTGCTTAACTATGTGCTTATTAATTACAATTTCAAACACTTTACCAGCAAAAGACGACATAGCTATTGGTCTGTAATCAGAGGGGTCAGACAAACTTCCTTTCTTTGGAACTGTGTGGATATTGGCTTCTTTCCATGAATTAGGGAATGAAGAAGTACGTATGTATATTCTGAATAATTTAGCTAGAACAGAGGCAAGTTCTGGGGAGCATTTTTTCGAAACAATTGAAGGAATTCCATCTGGGTCTGGAGCTTTGACGGTCGGGAAAGTTAATCTAGTATAGATATTACGTATCCAGTCTGTATTTTCGGTGAAACAGTTTCTGGAGAGTCAAGTTCTAGTACAGGGACGTTCTGGCTGACATCTTCTAAAGTAAGATTTGTGGCAAGTGTACGGGCATGGATATTCACTTTACTGTGCGGGTCCTTTTTAATATTACCTTCCGAAGATTTTAGCGGGGGAATGGGTGGTGACTTATTAAAATTATCTCTTGAAGAATTGAGAGTTGACCAAAATATTCTATTGTCATTAGGATTGTTAGTTTTGATGCTTAGTTTTAAAGAAAGTTTGATTTAGCAAGATTTATTTCTGCTTTTGCATGGTTTCAAGCAATTTTTAATTGGCTGAGTGATTCAGATGAATTTTATTTTAAGTAAGAGTTATATTCTAATGACTTTTGGGCCTTCCCTCTGGCACAGTTGCTATCAAACCATTTTGGAGACTTCGATCTTTTAGTGAACTTTTGCCTTGGTATGAATAAATTCACACCAGCTAGTTTAAGTTCATGAATGTGGGACTGGTAGAACTAATATCACTAGAGAAGAAAAACTGCCATGGAATGCCAGCAAGATTATTTTTTATATCCGTCCCAGTTGGCTCATCTAAGTGCCAACGGATCACCCTGATAGGTTCAGAACAGGGAGGTTTGAGGGAGCCAACTAATGAGGCTTTGATGAGATTGTGGTCAGAGGATCCAAGTGGTGACAGTACTTCTGTCCTGTATTGATCTGGATTATTTGTCAGGAGTAGATCCAAGAGATGGCCGTTATGGTTAGAATTATCTGGTATTTCGGTTGGTTGCTTTAACATTTACATGGGATTAAACGATTCTGCAAGCAGCTAGCATTCTAGACTAGTCTTGTCAGTCTTGGTAATATACAATGACCATTCTACACTATGTTCGTTAAGATCACCCAAAATAGTAATTTCCATGTTAAGGATAAGGTTATGGTTGCTAAACTGTGTGAATATGGAGTCAAATACACTGGGTTTTGACGGAGCACTGGGGAAGCGATAGAGTATACAGATATATTTGGTAATTTTTAGACAATTTAGTTTATACAGTGAGTAATCAAAATTATTTGAAGTTTAAAGAGCATCAACTGCAAATTCAAATTTGATATAACAACAGGTGTCACCCTTGTTATGGATGTTTGTGAGGAGATGGTAACCACGAAAACAAAATGGGGATATTTTGGTAGAGGGAGAGCTTTGGGGTTTTGTGAGGAACAGGGCTAGACGGAATATGGGTTGTAGGAATAAATGAACTGAGTTCAAACTGGTACTGAGACCAAGGATATTGGTGAAGAATAAGATAGCACCTGCACTTCTCCACTGACAAGCATGAACGGAATTTGCAACAGTCACTGCCAGAACAGTCACTTGATAGCGACTGGGAGGACCCTGCACTGCCAATACTACCCTGCCGGTGGTGGCAATCCAAGATACCACCTTCTTTGCGGATATTAATGCAGCAGCCATTCCTAAGTGCAAATGGAAAAAGAAGGTGTGATGTCTTATGGGCATGTAGTGTAGTGAAGACAGTTGAAGATAACGATATTAAGATATGTAGATGTAGAGATATTAAAGATAACATGCTGTCCACTACAAAGTCGTCGAACTGAGAGCACCAAACTACACGAACAATAAATGCTGTACCTCCCACCGTAAATTTAAAACAAAATGGCATCTCAATGCCAACCCTCGAAGTGCCAGGGGGGGAGGCATAAAAGCCCCCATCATCCTCCATTCTAGCAGTGACTACCAAAAGTGATGCCTGGAATCAGTCTTACTTTTTTCTCATTGCTGCAACATTCGCCGCCTTTCCTCTAACTTTCTCTGTTGAACATCACCTCACCTTCTTCAAACCTCACCTTCGCTTCCTCACCAAACCCAGCTGTCTGAGGGAATTGATAGCAAACTTTCTCCGTATCCTCCTACTATCTCTATACTCACTTCAAAGGCAAAGGTGGCTGCTGTCTATACGTATGCAACAACATTTCTTGTTCTCGTGCTCCTGAATTTGAATCTTCTGAATTCTCTACTCTCTGGTTTTGACTATCCTGTCGTTCTCTGACTAAATATATCGGTGCTGTTTACTTATCTCCTACTTCTACTAACTATGAAAACTTCTTCCACTATCTTACGTCTAAGATGGAACACTATCTATCTATCTATATACTTAGGCTGCTTCCCCCAAGGAAAGGGAGGCAGCCGAGACAGGACGACTACTCTCCATCTACTCATCCATTCAAACACATTCATTCGCATCTTTGCCCCAAAGGGGAGAACGGACAGATCCTCACAGCACCACACCGCACAAGGGTCAACTGCGCAATGCAATCAGTGACATCCGCAGCAGGGCCCGACAGCAGAACTGGTTTACCCCTGCCACAGCATAACAGACCCATCCCCTTACCCGCACCTGACCTGACTAGTTGATCAGACCCAATGCAGGAGAATATCCCCTCAGGGCTGCGTCATCACTTATTCATTCACAATTTCTCTCCATTTATGTCTGTCACGCACAGCCACTCTTCCTTGCTCAACAGACATCCCTCTCGCACCCAGCGCTCTCTTCACACTGTCCATCCATCCTATTCTTGGTCTTCCTCTCAGCCTTACACCTCTCACATCAGATCTAGTTATCTTTTTCACCAATCGCTCATTATCCATTCTCTCCATATGCCCAAACCATCGCAACACCCTCTGCTCAACTCTACCAGCCATCTCCCGAACAACTCCAGTTCTCCTTCGCACTTCATCATTTCGCACCCGATCCATATGCGTCACTCCACACATACTCCTCAGACACCTCATCTCCATTACATTCAAACTTTTCCTCTCTGCTATACCCATATTCCATGTTTCAGCCCCATATAACGCAGTCGGTATCACAGCACCCTCATACAGCCTTCTCTTTACATCCATTCTAAGCGAACGACATTTAAACACTTTTTTCATTCCTCCCAGCACCTTTCCTACTTCATTTATTCTAAACTTCACTTCTGCATCTCTTCTTCCATCCACAGCAACATGTGACCCTAAATATTTAAAACAATCTACCTCCTCAAGCAACTCGCCATTCAAAACTATATTCATGCCCCTACCATCTATCAACCTCGTACACTTCATCACTTTACTCTTATTCTCATTTACTTTCAATTTCCTCCTTTCACACACCCTTCCAAACTCCTCTACCAACTGTCTCAATCTCTCCTCTGAATCAGTCACCAGTGCAGTATCATCTGCAAACAGCAGCTGCTTCAGATTCCACTCTCCACCATCAACATTCACCAGACTCAGACCTCCACCTAAAACTCTTGCATTCGCCTCCCTTACAACACCATCCATGTAAATATTAAACAACCAAGGCGACATCAATTTCTCCCTTCTCTGAAATCTCCATTCCAGGTGATTCCAATGTTCCCCACTGCCTTTGTCTCTCCTCTTCTGGTGAACAAGCCTTCATCTTTTCTATTCCTAACGACCTACAACAGATTGTATAGCACCCTACCCATATCCCTGACGTCTTTAGGGAGTTCCAACATACTTGACCTCTTCCTTACAACAAATCCTTGTGCTTATGCTGTAACTCTTTTCTTTCTTTTGGGCTCCTCCGATCACAGCCTTATCACCTTAATCCGTCCTATTGCTCCAGTAACGCCTGTGAACCCTCCCAAAAAGCAGTGGCCATGGCACTTTGAAGCTGCTGATTCGGAAGCCCTTAGGCAGTATTTCTTTGATTTTCCATGGAATGATTATTACTTCCATAGCTGAGGGTCATCTGTGTGCACCTCGAGCATTGCAGAGGTTATTTCGGTCATGGAAGCATACACTTCTTTCTCTTATCTTGTGACTAATGCAAACCTTGGTTTAATCATGCTTCTTCTAATACTGCCCACATCAAGGAGAGGGCCTAGAAAAGGTATTGGAGCCACCCCACCCCTGAATCTCATCTCCTTTATGTTTCTGCCCAGAATCATGCTATGTCTGTTCTTCGCATTGCAATATACTGTATATATATATATATATATATATATATATATATATATATATATATATATATATATATATATGTCACGGGGTTTTTAAGAGTATGCAATACTAACGAATAATATTCAATAATACTTGAGAACAGGGACAAAGAATTGACTTCGCCGATTCACTAAGGATGAGAATTTATAAACTTTCTCACTCGTGCTGTTTATTAGTACTGTTGGCCTCTGGAGAAAGTGATCCCACCCCTGACAATCAATAACTAATGCTATTAATGATAAACAGGTTCTTGCTGGTGCAATTAACTCCTGGTTGCACAACGGATTTTAAGCTTAATACAAAAGGACTGGCCTAAGTACCAGTTATGAATAAAGCAAAGCGTTTATTCTTTGAAAGCAGTGATAAGAAACAGGGAAGTGAGCATGGAAGTAAAAAAGTTACTACATGACAGTATTGTGATACCAACTCTAACGTACGGAAGTGAAGCTTGGACATTGTTGGAAGGACACAAGTCAAGAGTGAGAGCAGTGGAAATGAGTTATTTAAGAGGAGCCTGTGGAGTCACGTGGAGAGACAGGCTGACGAATGAGGATATAAAGGAGCGTTGTGGTGTGGATGTGGATATGATAGGAAGCGTTATGAGGAACACACTGAGGTGGTTTGGCCATGTGGAGAGGATGGAGGGTGAAAGACTGACGAAGAGAGTGTATGTGAGTGAGATGGAGGGGGGAAGAGGGAGGGGGAGGCCGAGGATGAGATGGAGGGATGGGGTGGAGAGGTATATGAGAGAGGGGGGTGTGAGTTGGGAGCAGGGCAGTGAAATGGCGGGGGACAAGGCGACTTGGAGGCGATTTGTTTGTGGCCACCCCAAACGGGATTGAGGCGTCTGGCAATAGATAGATAGATAGATAGATAATTTATGCAAACTAGGAGCTATAACTAAAATAAGCTTAACAGAGAAATAAAACACGAGTTTACATTACATTAAGCTCAAGAGAAAAGAACTGTAAATTTATTGATTACAATTAAATAAATCTACTTTACATGTTTCAAATTATTTCAAAATAAGGAGATCGCACTCACTCGCTCACTCAAAAGCTAAACTCTTAAACCTAGGAAAACGAAAAGAAATATTTGTCAGAGAGTGGACTAAGCGGATGACTGGGCGTCGTTGCTGAGGAAGGACGCTGCACACGCTGAGCCTCATGCCAAATCACGCTAGGTGGGAATTCAGGAGCCGACAACTGGGCGCAGGCTGAGGAAGGACACTGCCACACACGCTGCTAACCTGCTTCCACGGCGCTCAAATCTTGAATGAGTTCAAATCGTGAGAAAGGCGAGTGTCAAGCCGCACTTGCTAACGGCTAGAATGACCGAAACACGCCCATAAATCACCCAGAGGAGGTGCTAATGTCGTGCACAAAGACGATCACTTATGAAACAGTGAAAAATGGTTCTGAAAACACTCCCGATCGGATGAATACGTGGTGGTTGACTGAGTGATACATACTGGGATTCCTCTAGAATTCGCGGTTTTCCACCAATGTTTAATGTTACGAGTTTGTTTAGATATATGATCGCACCAACTCATAACAATATATATATATATATATATATATATATATATATATATATATATATATATATATATATATATATATATATAATATTCATGCTACATGCTTTGAACTCTCCAACTCAAATTGTTCCCGCTCATTCTGTCACCTTGCCAAAAACCTTTCCAAAAACTTTACATCATCATCCTTCCCTCCTCTTTTCCACTCTGATCGCTCGGTAGCTGTTTCTTCTACTGATAAAGCAGAACTCTTCAGACTTTCTCCTCCATTTCCACCTTAGATGATTCCAGTGCTATGTCTTCATCACTTCCCCCGTCTGAGTTCCTCATGGCTGACATGAAAATGTCTTTCATTGATGTATTTTCTGTCATCACTGACCTCAATACCGACAAGAGATATGGGGCTGATGGAGTCCTTCCTGTTGTCCTTTAAGAACTATGTTTCTGTACTTGCACACTGTCTAGGGAAACTGTTTGGCCTTTGTCAGTCAACTTGTACTTTTCCTTCTTGCTGGAAGTTTGCTCTCATTCAGCCAGTCAAAAGAAGAATGACCATTCTCATACGTCTAAGTATCGTCCAGTTGCATTAACATCCTGTGTTTCAAAATTTTTTAAATCTTCTCTCAACAACAGAATTTTAAAGCATACCCTCTATCACAACATTCTTTCTGATTATCAGTATGGGTTCTTCTCACCTAACTTTCTGAGTCTTAGACATCCTTTTTTCAGGACTTTGGTGAAAACTTTGCCATTGCACTTGACGCCTCAAGGGCTTTTGATCAGATCTGGCATATATCTTTAATTTCGAAACTGCCCTATTACAGTTTCTATCCTTCTATCTGTTCCTTCGAGTAGATTTCTGGTTCAATAAACTACATGTTAATAAAAATAGCTACTGCTTATTTATTTATTGGCTAATCTCCAGCGTTCAAATTTCATTTTACCTGGTTTTTATCGCTAGAACTAAATTCCCGTATATATAGATATATATATATATATATATATATATATATATATATTTGTTTTTACGCCTGGTATCCCTGAAGGCCTAAGGAGTTGCCCCTGGGTAGAGGACTTTAGGACTGGAGCTTGTAGCATTTTATGACCAGATGTCCTTCCTGATGTCTACCAATGACCCTTGGGTGGATTCGATCCACCGACCCTTCGGTCAGAGCGGAGCGCTCTAACCCTCTGAACCACGGCTGCTATATATATATATATATATATATATATATATATATATATATATATATATAGATAGATAGATAGATAGATAGATAGATAGATAGATAGATATAGATAGATAGATAGATATGAATATACATATATATACATATCTATCTATCTATCTATCTATCTATCTATCTATATATATATATATATATATATATATATATATATATATATATATATATATATATGGATACTTCCCCCTTCCACACTGCCATAGACTCCACGAGGAATGGTTCAGTACAGGATGGATGTTGCCCAGTGAGCTGTTCTTCCTATGGTCAGCCTTCACGTGAACAGTACACAGGATCAGCTCAGGCGTCGTAAATAAAAACTGGCTTCTTAAGTCTATCTATCTATCTAATGCCAGACGCCCTAATCCCGTACGGGATGGCCACAAACAAATCGCCTCTACGTCGCCCTGTCCCCCTCCATTTCACTGCCTTGCTCCCAACTCACACACCCCTCTCTCATAAAGACAGTGAACTTCCTAAATTCACTGTCTTTATTTTCCAAATAGTTACATTTAATGCTTTCCAACATCACTTCACTGTTCTCACAAACACTGGAGCTGTACAAACTTTCCTAACTACTATTACACTCAATGCTTGACAACACTTCGCTATTTTCACGAGCACCGATGATATACAAACTTCAATAACACTTCACTGTTTGCCAAAAGAAATTCACTGTTTTCATAAGCACCGAAAATATACAAACTTCAGTACACTGCCATTGCACTACGCTCAGACGGAATTGGAAACCAACTGAACCCCCTCAAGTCTCCTGTCCTTATACAGATTTGCATTACCTTAGAAACTTCGACATTCTACAAGAACAACAGTTGCCAAGTCAAAGACATCCAAAACATGACAAAGTCCTCCTACACTACATAACAACCTAAATCATTTACCATACAAACTTAAAATAAATTACATAATTTAACAATCACATAAACAAAGCATTATGAAGAAAAAAACACAAAAATTAATGCATAATTTATGAAACAACTACGTTCACAAACAGCAGGCAAACTGGCAACTCTGACTCGTACCAGAACCACGGTAAACATTGGGAATAGAGAAACTTCTCACAATATATATATATATATATGTATATATATAAATATATATATATATATATATATATATATATATATATATATATATATATATATATATATATATATATATATATATATATATAAAGTATATATGGAGCCTCTGTAGTACAGTGGTAGAGCGTGCGTTTCGCACGCTGGTGGACGCAGTTTCGCCTCAAACCAGAGTTGTAAAAGCTTTGGGAAGCATTCGCCGAGCCACTTACTGCATTGGCGGACATAAGGGGTGCTGTGGTTGATCCAATGTCGCATACTAGTATGCTTGCACCTAGTCGGCTTAAGGCGGGCCAATTACACTTTGTTCACAGACTACACACACATCCACAGCCACTACATCATTACAGTCACACTCAAAAGCACTTCTCACCCTACATACAGTCTCTGCCAGACAGCCTAAATGACTGGGTAGAGATACTATTGCTGTATCGTCCCTGCTTTGGTTGGGATAGGCCGGTCATGCAGTGGACACTCAAACCGATGATGATGATGATGATGATGATGATGATCTATCTATTGCCAGACGCCTTAATCCCGTAAGGGGTGGCCACAAACGAATCGCCTCCATGTCGCCCTGTCCCCTGCCATTTCACTGCCCTGTTCCCAGCTCACACCCCCCTCTCTCGTATACTTCTTCATTCCATCCCTCCATCTCATCCATGGCCTCCCCCTCCCTCTCCCCACTTCCACCTCACTCACATAAACTCTCCTTGTTAGTCTTTCACTCTCCGTCCTCTCCACATGGCCAAACCACCTCAATGTGTTTTTCCTAACACGTCCTATCACATCCATATCCACACCACAACGATCCCTCAATTCCTTATTTCTCAGTCTGTCTCTACATGTGACTCCATATGCTCATTCTTGACTTATGTCTCTCCAACAAGGTCCAAGCTATACGTTAGAGTTGATGGTGAATATATATATATATATATATATATATATATATGTGTGTGTGTGTGTGTGTGTGTGTGTGTGTGTGTGTGTGTGTGTGTGTGTGTGTGTGTGTGGAGAGAGAGAGAGAGAGAGAAAGAGGTGCTTCCCAAAAGTTCCAGTAATTTGAACAGAGGGAGCCAACCATTTTCAGTTTTGCCTTTTCCCGCTAGAACGAGTCGGCAGCATCCCTTCCAGGGTTGCCAGGTTTGGCCTTAAAAGGCCAATTTGGCCTTTTCGAGGTGTGGTTGGCCTCCAACTTTACTGCTTTTGAGGCCAACTGGATTTTGACCTTTTTTTTTGGCCTTTTTCGTTAATGCAGCCGTACTTGTTGATACTGAAATTTAACATATAAAACTGAAGCACATTCTAACATTTAATTATAAATACTCCTCGCATAAAACTGGTGTGAATCATAGCCAGCCGTACGAAATGCGTCTGAACGAGTTCTGTTCAGGTGAGACCCAACAACGCATCATAATAATTTAGTGCAAAAAATATTAGATTTTCTTCTATATTTAGTGCGTTCTGAAGTCCAATTTAGCGCGAAAATTTGAACTGTTCACCTATGGCCAGCGCGTTTTGAAGTTAAGCTTACCGCTTTTGAAGATTTTTGCTTGACAACACTGCCATGAAGTCAGGGCCGGTCAGTCTTCCCCTGCCCTCCACTGCTTACTGCGCGTGATGTTCCACCTTGGTTCTGCTTATAGACCCACAGACTTTTCCAAGTAACTTTGATTACCCCCTAGTGACTGAACCATACTTGAGTTAATATGGGTAAATGGAAAAGTTCATTCAGTGATGAAAGGAGCTACAGAGAGGAGTGGGAGAAAGATCACAAGTGGTTAACAAACCGAGGTGGATCATGCTACTGCAAACTGTGTAAATGTACAATTAATACAATGAAAAAAGTAACTTAGTTTTACATGAAGGTACTGTGAAGCACAGAAAAGCCTCTGAATCAGTGCTTAAGTCTGACAGTAAGATCATGAAAAAAATTTGCACAACACTTACTGGCCAACGTGATCAAGTGAAAATATTTGAAGTCAAATATGCAGTGGGCATTGCTTGCCACAGTAGTATCAGTTCAGTTGACCATTATACTGAAATAATAAGTGAATTTAGTAAAGGACAGGCATTAGAAAATGTCAAGTTGCACAGAACAAAGTGTTCTGCAATTCTGAAGAACATTGTGAGTATTTCAATCCTAGAAGAGTTGATCAGTGAATTGAAAAGTACTAAGTATTCTTTGTTAATTGATAAGTCCACTGATACTTCTGGGTCTAAGCACCTTTGCCTTAGTGTTCTTTTCTTCAGTGAACAAAATTCTTATTAAAACTGCATTTCTGTCATTGATTCCGGTAACTTCAGCTACTGGAGCTGCTTTATATGATGCCATAGAGGATTTCTTGAGAAAAATTGGTGTTGACATTCGTAACTGCGTGGGATTTTCCAGTGATGGTGCCAGCAATGTATGTGGTGCATTTAATTCAGTACCGTCAAGATTACGAGAAAGAAATCCCAAGATAATATTTGTGAAATGTACATGTCATAGCCTCGCTCTGTGCTGTGAACATGCCTTTAAGAGTCTTCCTGCTAATCTGGATTTTTTAATATCAGAGGTGGCACGTTGGTTCAAGCTTAGTTCTCTTAGAAGAGAACAGTTCAAGGATATTTTTACTCTAATGAATGATGACTGCATCCAGCCTTCGAGATTGATCACCCCTAGCAACACAAAATGGCTTGTAAATGGAAAGTGTATCTTCAGTATCCTGACTCAGTGGTATGAGCTAAAAGCTTACTTTTCAGTAACTGCAGAGAAAGATAAGAATTATCACGCACGGATTATTCATCAAATGATTTGTGATGAAAGAAATTACTCGTACCTAACATTTGCTCTACCCATAATTCAAGATTTTGAATCAGTTAATGCTTCATTTCAAGCTACTGATGCTGAGCCCTCAAAAGTTTTTTCTGAGTTAAAGCAGCTACACACCTCTTTTGCTAGAAGATTGTATGAAGACCCTTCAGATTCTGTTGAACTGCCTTTGGACCGAGTAAAATATGGAGCTAAATTTGAGCTTGAATTTTCCAAATCAAAGCTGTCTGACCAAGAAAAATCAAATATCAAGCACAGGTGCCATGGTTTCCTCCTTCAGGCCAAA
Organism: Coenobita brevimanus; assembly: GCF_032717465.1. NCBI lineage: Eukaryota > Metazoa > Arthropoda > Malacostraca > Decapoda > Coenobitidae > Coenobita > Coenobita brevimanus. The sequence continues at coordinate 31,072,520 of NC_136957.1, read as the reverse complement.
AATCAGTTAGAGAAAAGGCTAAGTCGGGACACTGACATACTTGAAAATCTGAAATATTTTCATCCAAAGGAGTGCTTAAGTCAGATGCGAAAGCCATTTCAGAGGATCGCTGCATCATTTACTCACCTAACTGATAACCCAAGTGTTAGTAGAGAGACAGATTTTCAGCTTGAACTTCAGTACGACAAGTTTCTTTTAGTGGAATGGAAAAAAGAGTTTGACGGTGATGAAATACCACATGATTCAGTTCAATTTTGGGTAGTTGTAAAGCAGTATGAAAATGCTGCTGGAGTGAAATACTTTTCTGAACTCGCTCAAATGGTTCTGAATGCTCATGCACTACCATTAAGCAATGCATTTGTTGAAAGGATTTTTTCTCATGTAACAAATATAAAGACCAAAGCCAGAAACAGACTCACTTTCGAAACCATGGAAGCTGTCTTAAGAATTAGGAGTCATTTTGCTGGAGAAAAGATATGCTGCAACAAGTTTAAAGTAACTGATAAGATGCTAAGTTAGTTCAGTAACTCTATGTACACGACCAGAACTCTCCTTGAAGCCTCATCTACAGAACCATCAACATCAGGCGCAAGATTTGCCTCCAGTGCAACCAACCCTAGTGACCAAGAATGTGATGATTTTGAAGAAATCCTGCAAGTGGACTTCTAATCAGGAACTGCTCTGAAGTTACAGACAGAATTAGTCTCCACATTCAGGCACAAATGGTGAGTAGCTTACTTATTATTTTACAAGAGAGAGAGAGAGAGAGAGAGAGAGAGAGAGTTAGGTATACCTGGTGTACAAGTAGACCGATATGTTGTATTATATAATAATATTTTGTGGTGTTTGAGGTTTGGCCTTACATTTGGCCTTAATGAGAAAATGTTTGGCTTCTTCCAGTCAGCTAGACCTGGCAACCCTGACCCCTTCTGCATCAGTGTGGCCCCGGCCGTGTCTGTAAGCGGAAGTGAGGTTGAGCTAGGCTTACTATTGGAATGTGGTATGTAGGTGGTTTGACAGTTTTGCAATGGTGGACCTCAGGGAACAAAGAACCTGCATCAAGATCTATTTCAAGATGTACAGACGTCTTAATAAGTTCGTTCCTTTTCCGTGGACTGAGGTGTTTGTAACACTGCTCGATGGAGAGGTATCCCCTTCTCCTCCCTTCCTCATTGTCCCACACTCCCACCCAACCCCCAGCTTTTCTCTCCGACCCATAACCCCACCCGGTACCCTCGATACTCTCGCTCACAGCCAGCTAGGGGTTTCTGTACTTCAAGCACCTCTCTAATTACGCGTAGTCCGAACAACTAATAAAGAAATAGTACAGTATATATCATAAACCAAGTTAGGAAAAGGTTTGCTACACTGAGAGAGAGAATAAATCTGCTGGGATTATATATTGCGGTAGTAGCCACCTCTTTTACACCACACACACACACACACACACACACACACACACACACACACACACACACACATACAGAGAGAGAGAGAGAGAGAGAGAATAAATCTGCTGTGATTAAATGTTGCGGTAGTAGACACCTAGATCTCTTAGACAGAAGTCAGGCACTAATACCACTCCACCACGGCTTCGTAAAAAACCTGAGAACACCTGATTTTTTTGACGAACCATGTAAATCCATTATGGGTGAGCCTGAGAAATAATCCTAATGTGTGAGAAATAATCCTATTGCGTTGTGATTGAAATATCTATCTATCTATCTATTGCCAGACGCCTCAATCTCGTTTGGGGTGGCCACAAACAAATCGCCTCCAAGTCGCCCTGTCCCCCGCCATTTCACTCCCCTGCTCCCAACTCACACCCCCCTCTCTCATATACCTCTCCACCCCATCTCTCCATCTCATCCTCGGCCTCCCCCTCCCTCTTTCCCCCTCCACCTCACTCACATACACTCTCTTCGTCAGTCTTTCACCCTCAATCCTCTCCACATGGCCAAACCACCTCAGTGTGTTCCTCATAACGCTTCCTACCACATCCACATCAACACCACAACGCTCCTTTATATCCTCATTCGTCAGCCTGTCTCTCCATGTGACTCCACAGGCTCCTCTTAAATAACTCATTTCCACGGCTCTCACTCTTGACTTGTGTCCTTCCAAAAACGTCCAAGTTTCACTTCCGTACGTTAGAGTTGGTATCACAATACTGTCATGTAGTACCTTTTTCACTTCCATGCTCACTTCCCTGTTTCTTATCACTGCTTTCAAAGACCCAGCAACCTTTCTTCCCTGCTGTACCCTTTCAAGCACTTCACCCTCCAAACCTCCATCCTTACTCATCACACTACCCAAGTACTTAAACGTACTCACATTTTCCAATTCCTCACCATCCAACCTCGCTGTACATTCACTGACTTCACCTCTCTCAAAGACCATCACTTTACTCTTCCCTGCATTCACCTTTAGATTCCGTTTCTTACACACTCTCTCAAACTCATCCACCAAGCCTTGCAGCTCCCCTTCGTCTTCACTCAACAACACGGTATCATCTGCAAACAACAGTACAGGGAGTTTCCAAACACTATCCTCTCTCACCAGGGCCACTCCAACATCCACTACCCTACCTTGTACCTCTTTTATTACCCCATCCATGTACAGATTAAACAACCATGGAGACATGACACATCCCTGTTTCAACCCAACTTTCAAAGAGAAAAATTCACTTAGTTCACCATCCACACGCACTGCAGCCTTCGCACCATCGTACATACTCTTCACAGCATTCAACAACTTCCCATCTAATCCATATATTCTTAACACTTTCCACAATCCTAGTCTATCCACCCTGTCATATGCTTTCTCCAAATCCATGAAAGCTGCATACAACTTCTTTCCCTTCTCTAGAAACTTTTCCACTAAAGATCTGAGAGTGAATATCTGATCTACACAACCTCTTCCCTTCCTAAAGCCTCCCTGTTCTTCTCCTTCCATAATGGATTTACCTGGTTCGTAAGAAAATCAGGTGTCCTCAGCATTTATCACACCGTGGTGGAGTGGCATCCGTGCTTGACTTCTGTCTAAGAGGTCTAGGGTTTGATTCCAACTCCGGGGAGTAAAAAACATTTGTACACACGCGTGTAATTTGTCTCTCCAACACATGTAGACGCTCGTGTTGTGTATGAGATAGATTAAAACTGTCACTTGCCGAGTTGCTTGGGGTGAGAAATAATCCTAATGTGTTGAGATTGAAATATATCCTTCTATAATGGATTTACCTGGTTCCCCCAAAACATCAGGTTTTCTCAGCTTTTATTACGCAGTGGTGGAGCGGTATCAGTGCCTGACTTCTGTCTAAGAGGTCTAGGGTTTGATTCCGTCAGGAGCGAAATATATATATATATATATATATATATATATATATATATATATATATATATATATATATATATATATATATATGTCTGTGTGTGTGTGTGTGTGTGTGTGTGTCCGACTCTGTGCATAGGCTTCACAGCCTGCTATAAGGCCCACCAGTCCTCCTACATACCATACACCTCCATATGTCATCCATTCGGCGCTAACACCCACCGTCCATACTGACTAAATGCTAGGGTTGTCTCATACAGGGCAGGTGTATTGGTATTAGCAGGGGTATTTTTTACGCCATGTCGGCGCGGCTTCTAGTACATCAGTAAAGCCTGATTTAATGAAATTCAATTTCTTAAATTGTTCCCTGCCCCAGCGGGGATTTGAACCTGGGTCCATTAGGACTGCAGGCCACTTCTCTACCGATTGCTTCTCTACAGATTGAGCCACCGCAGATATATATATATATATATATATATATATATATATATATATATATACATATATATATCTATATATATATATATATATATCTATATATATATATATCAGTATGGATAAAGAAAAGAAAATGTCATTTGTACCCATAACTTTGGTCTAAATATTCATAGGCATCTGATGCTTGGCATGTAACTTCCAAGTATGTAATTAATGCTCTAGTACTATGAATATCCAATTCCAAGAAGTGTCACAGTACACGATACGAGTACCAGCGTGTCCTCACCGCTATAGGCATTTACTGCCTCATTTTCAGCTCCTTTTGCACAAAGATTTGCATGTTGATCTTTTCTCATAGGAACAGCAGGAGCCTGATGTGCTTTTAATCGCTTGGGTATCTTTCTTACACCAGTGATCCGTAAGAAACACGAAATATCTTCAAGATACCTGACAAAAACATGAAATTTTACATCAATTATCCCTGGACAGTGGGGTATGCACTAACGTTTTCAAAAAACAAGTCTCAGGAACAAAGAAAACTTTACGAAACTTTAGGGGTAACAAAAGTATGTTTTCACGAGCATTCTGCTACAAAACACCCCACGTAGGTCAGGTGATACCTGGCGGGCAAAGCACTGGCCATTTAAATGGGTTTCAGACTCCTTTTTCACAACAGTATACCTAGAACAGGTATTGTTACTGAGTGTAGTTGAGTTTAGGTAGCTAAGGGTGAAAAATATTAAAGTCCATTGTTTGGTCAAAAATTCTTCTGGAATCTTCCCTTCATCTCTAGCTTCCTTTCTGGTCTTTCTGTTGCTGCTGTTGTAGACGATCACCGTTGTTCCCCTAGTGCTATCAATAGTGGTGTTCTTCAGGGCTCTGTCCAATCACCACCTCTCTTCCTTCTATGCATCAATGACTTTCTAAATCCACTCATGTGCTGATGGCTCTACCATTCTCATTTCCATTCGCTTCTCACAGCGTCAATTTCAACACTTATACCAAATAAGGGATGAAGCTACGCCACATCTAATTCCTGACTTGGCTCATATCTCTGCTTGGGGTAATGCATCAGAAACTCAATTTTTATATCTTTGAACCCGTCAAACTCTTTCGCATGAATATTCTCTAATTTATAACAACATCCAGCTAAATCCCCCAGCATCTTTAAACATACTTGGGGTTTCATTCTCTTGGGATGAATCTTGGAAAGATCATATTACCTCTCTTGTAAAATATGCTTCCAAGACATTAGGTATGCTAAGCGGACTCCGTGCCCTCTTTACCCCTGCACAATTGTTGACTTTTTACACCGGTTTTATCCGCCTCTGTAGAATACAACTCTCATGTGTGGGGAGGCTCCCCTCATACAGCTTTTCTCAACAAGGTGGAATCAAAGGATTTTCGTCTCATTATCTCTCCTCCTTTTACTGGCTCCCTTCAATTTCTGTCTCTTCGCCGCACTGATGCATCTTTCTCTTTTCTATTGCCACTTCAGTGGTCACTGCCTCTCTGAACTGTCTGCTTTCATTCCTCCATCATTATGGCAGTTGCTGATCTCCCGTCTAGCTACAAAGTCTCATCTCTTTTTTGTCCACTTCTCTAATGTAGCCTAAGGGTTAACCGTTATTCCCAGTCCTTCACGTATGCAAAAGGTCAACTCTGGAACTGTCTTCCTCTATCTGTATTTCCTACTGCATGCGACCTCCAATATTTGAAACGCAGTGTGTCCAGGTATCTCAAATTGAACAAATCTTGAATTTGGCTCTCTCTTATAATGTTTCTGTTTTTTCTCGGAGGGAAGAATCTTGCTGGCTTCTGGCCTTTGACTCATTCTTCTGTCTATCTATCTATCTATCGATTGCCAGACGCCTTAATCCCGTATGGGGTGGCCACAATCAAATCACCTCCATGTCGCCCTATCCTTCGCCATTTACCTGCCCCGCTCCCAACTCACACCTCCCTCTCTCATATACCTCTCCACTCCATCCCTCTGTCTCATCCTTGGCCTCCCCCTTCCTTTCCCCCCCTCCACCTCACTCACATACACTCTCCTCGTGGGTCTCTCTCTCTCTGTTCATCCTCTACACATGGCCAAACCACCTCAGTGTGTTTCTCCTAACGCTTCCTATCACATCCTCATCCACACCACAATGCCCCTTCATTTCCTCATTGTCAGTTTGTCTCTCCATGTGACTCTAGATGCTCCTTTCAAATAACTCGTTTCAGCAGCTCTCACTCTTGACTTGTGTCCCACTAACAAGGTCCAAGTTTCACTTCCTTACGTAATAGTTCACAATACTGTCATGGAGTAACTTTATCATTTCCATGCTCACTTCCCTGTTTCTTATCACTGCTTTCAAGGAACCAGCAACCGTTCTTCCTTGTTGTACCCTTTCAAGCACTTCACTCTCTAAACTTCCATCCTTATCACACTAACCATGTCCTTAAACGTACTCACATTTTCCATTTCCTCCTCATCCCACCTCACAGTACATTCACTGACTTCATTTCTCTCAAAGACCACAACTTTACTCTTCCCTACATTCGCCTTCAGATTCCGTTTCTTACACACTCTCCCAAACTCATCCATCAAGCCTTGCAGCTCCCCTCCGTCTTCACTTATCAATACAGTATCATCGGCAAACATCAGTACAGGGAGTTTCCAAACACTGCCCTCTCTTATAAGGGCCGCTCCAACATCCACTGCGCTACATTGTAACTCTTTTATAACCCCATCCATATACAGATTGAACAACCATGGAGACATTACACATCGCTGTTTCAATCCAACCTTCAAATAGAAAAATTCACTAAGTTCACTATCCACACGCACTGCAGCTTTAGACCCGTTATACATATTCTTTACAGCATTCAACAACTTCTCATTTACTCCATGTATTCTTAATACTTTCCACAGTTCTTGCCTATCTACCCTGTCATAAGCTTTCTCCAAATCCATGAAGGCTGCATACAACTTCTTTCCATTCTCTAGAATCTTTTCCACTAAAGACATAAGAATGATTATCAGATCAACACAACCTCTTCCCTTTGGAAAACCTCCCTGTTCTTCTCCAACTAATATTATTCCTCTGTTGTTTCCCTAACTCTGTCAATAAGTATCCTACCATATAAGTTTCCTATTACACTAAGAAGACAAACGCCCCTAAAATTACCACACACTCCTTTTTTCCCTTTTCCTTTGTGCAGGGGAATAATTATACCTGACTTCCAATACTCCGGGACTCTACCTCCCTCCCAGGCCAATCTGCACATCTTCCACTATTTCTCCCCCATGCTTCAGCATGTCACCACACACTCCATCAGTTCCTGGAGCTTTCCTTATTTCGACTATCTTCATTGCTTCCACAACTTCCATCCTACTGATTTCTTCCTCTCTTCTCACGTCCCTCCGTCTCCCAACCATTCCCCATCCACTTATACTCTCATTACTTTCATTCTCTACGTTGAACAAGTCCTTAAAGTGCTCTCTCCATGCACTCGCGTTTTCTCCCTTCTCCACCAGTAGTCTACCATTTTTATCTTTCACTCCCCAACTAACTTCTTTGACTCCCTGTCCAACTCTCTTTACCTCTTTCCAGAACATTTTGTTACGTTCCTTCCACTTTTCACTCAGATTCCTTCCAAATTCTTTATCCACTCTCTTCTTCCTCTCTCTTACTAATCTTCTCACGTCTCTCTTCCTCTCTACATATAACTCTCTCTTCGTCTTTCAACCTCTTCCACACCCTTTTCTCATCCACTCATTGTAATATAATGAGCATATTATGCTTTCTTTTTTTGTACTACAGCCTGTCTCGCCTCTTCATTCCACCATGCAGTTCCTTGCACCCCCTTTCGTCTTCTCTTCATCCCACACACCACCTCACGTGCTGCACAGATTTTTTCTGTGAATATCTTGCACACACCTTCCACATCTCCCATCTGTTCCAGTCCATATTTACTTAATTGCTCCTCCACTTCTCTCGCCTATTCTACTCTTTTCCATCGTCTTGTAACCTTTCCCCCCTTCTTATATGAACTACTTCCTCCTGTCCTTCCCTTCTTCTATTCTTCCATTTCATTTGAACTTTCATTCTCACCTCCACCATGTGGTGGTTAGAAACTCCACTCCCTCAACCTCTACAGTATATGCTCTTGCATCCATTACACACCTTTTCATCCTGTCATGCACAGACACATAAGCAATCATTGCCTTCCGTTCATTCAGTTCACCAACCACCCACCCACCCTTCTCATCATTTGCCACGTATTCTTCCATACATAAAAATACCATGGCAGCTCTATAAAATGCTTATTACAGTCAATCGTGGTAGGTAATCACGGTAGTTGCAATAAATATTCCATCACAACCAGGAAAGCTCAGCAAGGAAATAAGTAACTCACTTCATATTCTTCAGTTCATTTTAGAATGTACGTCTGAGTAAGGCTGCGACCAGGATTTTTATTTTTTTTTTATTTTAATGAATAGTGTTTAATCATGATAGTTAGATCAGTTCATCAAGGTACTCAGTCAAAGTCAAAAATACATACTTAAAATTTAGTGTCTGGTTTGAAGGATGATATATTCATATTCAGTGGTAAAAATGGCACATAGTTATGATAGTTTCTCATGCCAGGTATAACAGTTAATTAAGGTAGTTATGGTAGTACTTATACCACTATCAGAGACGGTCAAATGGATTTCAAGAATAAAGTAATGGTAGTTTTCTTAGGTACACGTAGTTACAGTAACTTTTCATAATAGTTACGGCGATTGATGTTAATGGTTTTAATAACTGAGTATAAAAGTTTAACAGCTTATGATGGTAGTCAGGGCAAATAATAAAACTTAAGAGAACTTCAGTGCTCCAATTTATATTGGCAAGGATGATTTTTGTCAAATTACAGCGTTTAGTCGTGGTAGCTATTCATGGTGTTTAATAGATTTACTTGGTGCCCGTTAGGAATGCCTTCATGCGTTGACACCAGTATGTCCGGGCAACTCCCCTGCCTAATTATTAAAAAAAAAAAAATCAATTCTCTTTCTGTTCCTCGAAAGAAGGATGGTGAACTGCAGGAAGGAGGCGACTCCAACCTGCAATCCACCATGTTCACACCCGGATGAGAATGGGATTACAGTTACCACTACCAGTATTTATTCAAGGTAGTGAAGTGGGTGCGGTACAATGACGCGCACCCAAAGTAAATTCATTCAACGTCCATATTCAAACTCCTCGGCTGATTTCGGCAGGTAAGGTATGAGCTACTTGGGAATGCAGACGCCCGGGCCTTGGAACGTCTCGGAGTAGCAGTGCAGACCATGGGCGCAGGTTCCTAAGGCTCCCCAGGGCCCTCCACACTCCTGCCACGCGCCCTTTGAGTGGGGAAAAATGGTTTGAGAGAGAGAGAGAGAGGGGGGGGGGATATTCTGAGGTTTTATTACTATTTGATTTAGCTATGTACAATGTCTTATCTAAAAAAATAATAAAATTACAAAAGTGAATCTTCATGTTCTGCTTAATATGCTTAATATGACATAACTCCACCTGATTACAGGACTAACTTCCATAATCTCCGCTCAACTGAACCTTCACTGCTCGGCTCTTCCTAACCAAGCCTACTCTATCTTACGTCGCCCCACTCTACTTAGCAACTATGTTTATGTCCACCTATATCATTCCTAACCAACTACTGAATTTCTTTTATCCTGCTCGACCTTCCTCTGCCGTAGAAAACCTTACCTTATTGAGCATTTTGATACCCAGTCCAACTTTATCCTGTCCTATGCAGCCTTTCCCTGTAGTACCCATCCCAATCCTGTTCTTCACTAAGTTGGTACACACACTACAGAGCTACATTAACCTTAACTGTCCTACCTACTCTGTTCAATCCAATCTTCTCTTACCTTTCTCTTCACTGCCCTATCCAGTTCTGCTTTACCCAAACCTACTTTATTTACTCGCGTGTACTCAACCCTACTTAAGCACATTTATTTTTTCCCTTACGCCACCCTACCCTATTTTACCCTATTTTGTCTAGCCATCTACTTAATATTAACGTACCCTATCTAACCTCCTTACCTCATCCCTACTGTATCTTAACACACTCACCATAACATTCACTGTAACCTGTTCTATCCTATTCATCACTACCAAATCCTATCCTGTCTTACCTTACCCTATCATATCCAGCCCAACTCCAGTCAACCTTACCCGGCCTTACCCGACACGATCCAACCCTAGCCTACGCTAACCTATCCCACACTTCTCTATCTTTTCCTACTTTACCATAGCTGTCAAAATATCCTCTCTAAACTTATCCTGATGTATACCACACTATCCAACCCTAATTTACCCTACCCTACCTTACTCATCCCAACTCTATCCTATCTAATGCTACCCAACCCAACCCTATCCTACCCTAAGCTACCCAGCACCACAGCACCCTCTCTAACTCTCCTCAACCCTATCCTTCTCTACAGTTTCCCTACCCTATCCTTCCCAGCTCTGTCTTATCACACATTCCAACCATTACCCTATCATAGCCCACACCACTCTCCCTATCCCTCACCAACCCTATCCCTCCATACTCTGCCCTTCCGAAATCTACCCTATCCTACCTTACCCTGTCATTCCCTACCCTATCCTACCTCACCCTATCATTCCCTACCTTATCCTACCACACTTTAGCAACACTATCTAGCCCAGCCCTGGCGTACCTTGGCACACACATTGCAGCAGCCGCAGACATCCTTGACCACGCCCCAGCGACAGATGACAGGCAGGCAGTTGCGCAAATCACAAGGAAGGCATGTCAGACCCTCACATCCGGTGCTGGTAAGAGGAGTCAACTCAAGGATTGGATGTTAAGAAATAGATAACTGGAGAAACTGATCCACTATTTTGGAAATAAGGTTGAAATGATAACTGCTTTTACGCCCACTGCTAGGAAGAGAAAACTTAACTCGAACACCATTAATTTTTGGTGATGAACTCCGGGATTAAGCGTTAAACCCCTTCACTGCGAAAATTCCTCAGTTTGTTGATTCATGTGATCGTCAGGTATTTTTATGTAGATTATGATATCCGCGTATTAGTAAAAAGATTAACAAAAAGCGGTGCCAAGACACAGCAAGCCCTTCTGAGGCAGTCACTTAAGAGCTAACTTATAAACACAAGAGGATATCTAGTCAAAAGACCTCACATCAAATTTGGCGTAAATCGGGTGAAAATTGACGATTTTATACCCATTTGAAATTTTAGGCCCGACCCACCTGACATTGACCCCCCTACTGCTAACTAGGGGGTGACCCCCTTGATGTAGCGAAGCATGTTATAGGATGCAGATTTGAAAGATGCACCTTTAAGTTTTCGTTTCACGTCGATATGACAAATTTGAGTTTTTTTTTTTTTTTTTTTGGGGGGGGGGAGCCTACAACCTGGACCTTAGCTTAATTGCCCCCATATTTAAGATGATCAGGTCATAGCCCATCATCCCTGTAATTTTAGTCAAAATCGCACCGGTCGATTTTGCTTAAAGTTATTAGCAGGCAGACAGACAGACAGACAAACAAACCGAATGAAAACAATACCCGTTCCCGTGCCCCTCCTGTTAGGGGAGGGGTAATAAAGGCGGTATTTACTTTCTCCTGTTTTAGTGGTATCTTGTACGTCGAATAAAATTGTAGATAGGAAGAACAAAATCAAAACAACGTCGTCGGTCTGAATGGGCATAATGTGGATATTGTTCTTTTACAGTTTAATCACAATACTTGCAGAGATTCTCGTCCTTTCCTGGTCTATTTCTCGTAGCTCAGTGGCAGAACAAAATTAATCAGAGAGCGCAATACTAGTGCACTCATTAAATGGTTTAAAGACCACATCTGACAGCACTGTGGCCTTTATTCTTGCTGAATGTTCTCAAAATCGACTCCCCTTATCCTTGTTTTACCCTGAACCCTTCCACAAAGTTCGGTTGAAATCAGATCGAAACTTTAAGTTGGCTTTGCCATATGACCTTACATTTTGACCTCTCCCTGTACCTTAACATTCAGTTGACTGGTTTCAGATTCTCAGTGCTTTATTATCGTCTTACCCTGAACCCTTGCACAAAGGTTGGTCTAAACCGAACAAAAACTGTTGACCGACTTTGACTTTGACCTGTTGCCTTAAAAATGTAAGTCAACCCCGTGGTTGATCCTGTACCTTTCCACTCATACTGGTCCAAATCACATCAAAAGTGTTTAGTTACTTGGTACAGACACAATTTCACCAGTCGAAATTTTGATTAGTCGTGTGACCTTGGCCTTTGACTTTTACCTGTGACGTTGACCATTGACCGATTTTTCTCCAAATTATTATTATTGTCCTATGTTCAACTTTGAGAACCTTTACAGAGAAGGAGACGCGACACTTCTGGTGGTTTGTGACTGGCTGTTGAATTGAGCACCATGATGTATCTCTCACCCGCGGTCATCTGTATATTCATTTACTGCCTTACTGCCAGTTAAGGTATATTTTATTCCCAATCCAATTGTATGTTAGAGTTTATGAGCGTGCCTGGTGGTGAATCAGCCTGAAGGGAGGTCTGGTGAAGTATGAGGATGAGCAAGTAGAGTCGTGTATGGGAGTTCTAGCAAATTAAGATCCCACCACAGTAGAATGTCGCCAGATTACAATAAATAAATAATTACTAACTTCTTGTTTATTTCTCCTTTACCCAGAGTTAACTAGCACACAATAGCTGTTTAATAATCTGCGTACGGATATAATAATAATAATAAAAAAAAAAAGAAGGAAGACAAATAAGGGATATTTCGCTCTGATAATGAAATACTGAAAGTAAGAATAACAGAGATTATGCATTACATTATGATAAATCTATATATGAAAACGTCATGTAGCCTACATTTATGTTTTTGCAATCAAGGTGGAAAGGTTCCATGAAGTAAGGACGCCCATGAAATGGAAATTCACAAGATTAATTCAAGCTGATTATTATTCAGGCTTTTGACACATGTGAAAGCGATGCCACACCCCAAATGGACTAAAAATGGAATTGCCATCTCACTTTCTAACTACTTGGTTTCTAGTTCAACCTAACAACACAGTTTGGTTCAAATTGGATAAACACTTTGGTTGACTTTGACCTGAACCTTTGACGTATTGGTCTAAAAAAAAAAACAAAAGACTTGGCTATCAATAAGTCTTTCCACCAGATTCGGCTAAAATCGGATTAAAACTGAGTTATATTGTTAACTACCTCTCACATGGAACTTTGATCTTGCCCTGTGACCTTGACCTTTAGCTACTTACTCTCAAAATTCACTCACTTAGTTCTTACATTACCCTGAACTAATTCACCAAGTTTGGTCTAACTCAGACAAAAACGTTTTAAGGTTACTCTGCTATGTCAGTATTTGACCTGGTCCTGTGGTTAACAATTGACCTACTGTTCTCACCTCACTGGCTATCCCTCAGCACTTTGTTGAAACTGGATAAAAATTTTTGAGTTACTAGTTTCATACACACACACACACACACACACACACACAAACACACACACACAAACGTCAACCACAATATAATATATACCAGCTCTCGCGCGAGTGCATGACAATCCTTCAGCTTTACTTACTTTCCATTGCACTCTTTTGACACTAGCACCGCACTCAATTGTTAATCACTTCCCATAACTTAGCACTGAAACTGGAGAGACGGCAATTTAGACTAACTTCAAGTAAACAGAGTATGTGTTTTGCTGGAGTTCGTTTCCGAGATCTGTGGATGACCGATGGAAATGGGCAATTGAAGTTTGAGAGATCTATTTGCGGACTACAATGTGGCTCCGATTTTTGGTTAAAAAATTATGAAAGTTTAACATGATGTTCTGAAAAGTTAGTTGGACTCCAAAGACCGCGTTACTGAGATTCGAAAACCGTTGTACACTGACTCGTTATTTATCGTTATCAAGTGGATCAAAATGTATGTCCACAACTGTACATAAAAAAAAAAATCATGTTCTTGTTATCTTACCGTGGTAAAAACTTCATTTCCTTTTACATATTTCACGCTCTGGGTGAACGATGGGTTTGAGAGGTAACAGTGAGATAAACAGGTATACCGAAACTAGACGATGCCAAAAATGAGGATCACGATGATCGTGATCTTCTCACACACACACACACACACACACACACACACACACACACACACACACACACACACACACACATGTGCGTATAAATAAATATCAGAGAGAGAGAGAGAGCGGTTGATATATATGCTAACGTCTTCTCCCAGTGTTCACAACGTTCATTTAGGAGATTTCAGAAACAGTTGGACGTATTTCTTCTAACAGTGTGTGTGTCTGTGTGTGTGTGTAATTCACAGGGTCGGTCAGGATCACTTGATGGTCGTGAGCGTCTCCTTTTACCCTCCAGCAAGGAAGCTGAGAGCTCATATAGTCCGATCTAAGGGCAAGGCTGTGACCTTCACACATCCACACACCCGTCCCCTTGCTCAAGGGGAACAGTAACAACCCACTTTGCCAGTGAAACTTTTCGCAACCTGAGCGAGGCGCGAACTCCCGTCTACCAGATGGCAAGCGAGAACGCTACCACTGAGCCTGGGAACGAGGGTTCGCGCCCCGCCAGGGTAATAAACTTTGGGAGCGTTCTTCTGGCCACGTACTGCATTGGCGGACACAAGGGGTGATGTGGTTCAATCCGTGTCGCTTACTATAAAGTATGCTTGCACTCAGTCGGCTTGGGTGGGTCGATTACATTAGGTTCACAGACTACACACACATCCAAAGCCACTTCAACATTACAGTCACACTTACAAGCACCTCTCACCCTACACACAATCTCTACCAGACAGCCTAAGCCACTTGGTAGAGATACATAGGCTGTATTGTCCCCACATAAGATGGGATAGACCGGTCCTGCAGTGGACACTCAACGGCTGATTATATATATATATATATATATATATATATATATATATATATATATATATATATATATATATATATATATATATATATATATATAATTTTATCGTCTGTCAATCAAGTGTAATCGGCCCGCGCAAGCCGACTGGGTGCAAGCATACATTGTAGTATGCGACACTGGTTCAACCACAGCACCCCTTATGTCCGCCAAGCAGTACATGGCCAGATGAACGCTCCCAAAGTTTATTAGGGCCAGATGAACGCTCCCAAAGTTTATTACCCTAGCGGGGGGCGAACCCTCTTTCTTCAGTGTACGAAAACGCACACTTTACCACTGTACCACAGAGGCTTCATATATCAATCAATCAATCATCCTGTGGCACCCCACGAGATGCATAGGGCCTCGATGAACTCTCTCCACCAATATTGTCTCTTGCCATCTCCTTCAGGTCCCACCAACACTCCTCTCCTGCTTCTCTTTTCATTGTCCTCAACCAGGTTTCCCACGGCCTACCTCTGCCTCTTGTTCCTCTAGCAGTCCACTTTGGCACATCATGTATTAAACTGACTTCTTTTCTGTATATGTGCCTCAGCCACTTCCAGCGAAACACTCACATATTCATTAACTGGTTCCACTCACGTAATATCCCTTACTCTGTCATTTGTAACTCTGTCTTGCCACTTTATCCCAAGAAACCTTCTCAGTATTTTATTCTCAAATCCTAATACTTTCTGATCTGTTGCAATTGTACTGTACCATGATTTATGCCCATAAATTAAAATTGGTCTGACCATGGACTTGAAAATTTTCACTTTAGTATGTACCGAAAACATATTATTATTCCAAACAGATTTCAACATTCCCACAGCTAGTCAAGCCTGTCTAATGCTCTCTTTAATTTCATTGTTTAATGATCCATTAGATGATACAATTGTTCCCAGATATTTAAAGTTTTCTACATTCTTCACCACATTATTTCCAATTACACAATCGATTTGGTTCTCCACGTTCATATTAATAATTTCTGACTTTCCACAAATTATTACCAATCCCACTTTTTCTCCTTCCTCCTCCAGACAATCAAGCACCCTGTGCAATATAAATTGATATAGACATATTGATATAAACATATATTTATATAGACATATTGATATAGACATAATTTGCAAGGTATCGTACATGAAAATATCAACCAACCGTATGCATGAATTATCTTATCAGAAGCAGATGTCAAGGATGCTCCTCTGCCCACGACCTTTACACGTTATGATAACATGTCACGTACATAAATATATTCTGGCACTCAGGAAAGAAAAAAAAAGAGGAACAGGGCTCCAAGTATAACCACGAGAAGACAGACCGTACCTCATTGTACTTATATATTAAATATATCAAAACGCATCTCTCTTACCTTATGAAAACTACAGCAAGCAAAATTGTGACTGCGACGAAGCGCATGGTGGAAGAGGAAGGAAGAAGGCGGGTGCTAACAATGATGGGACAAAAAGATGGAAAACTGGGAAATAGAAATTGGAGTATTATGATAGAAAAGGAGTGTAGAAGAAATGTGATAAAATAATGTATAATGAACGAAGATCAGGAGTATGGTGAATACAAAAATTCGAAATAAAGTAAGGTGTGAAATTATGCGGCAAGCAGAAACGACTGGAATTTGGGACTCTGAGGAGAGGTGACCAAGACGGAGGTGGAGAAATTAACATGTGAGTATAATGTGGAGGGTGGTGTATAATGGGTAGAGGGATAGTTGATGAGTAGGGAGATAAATGCCCGTAAAGCCTCTTCTAGCGATTTCCTCTGATAGAAAACGGCACTCGGCAATAGACGGAACAATAAAACAAATAAAGTTCAAAGATAATTAGTCAAGGGAAAACTTTAGATTAGCGTAATATATTACAAAATATAATCTCGTGTAAGTAGTATAAGATCCGGTACTAATTACGACGTTCGGTAACAGAAATGATGGTAGGTATGTAGATAGGTGAAAACAGGATGACAGAAAAACAGCAATAAGCACGAGGTAATTTAGACGGGCGACGTCCCACCCCTTCGAAGGCTGAAGGTGCACTGAGAGAATCTGAGTGGAGAAAAAAATTATTATATAAACTAAAGGCGATCGGGATGGAGGGACGGGAACTGGAGGAAATCTAAACAGAGAAAGAGAGTTTGTTTAAATTGTTTGGTCGGATTCCGTGCTTGAGAGAGAGAGAGAGAGAGAGAGAGAGAAATATAAACTCCCGAAGTTATTTACATTCAAATTACGTGCAGATGTTTTTTTTTTTTTTTATACAGCACTGACTACAGATATAAAAATAACCCCTGGTGAGACTGTAATTATATCTTGACTAACATTTCAATACGTTCAAGCCAATCTTATATTATTATTGCGGGATTTTTTTTTTTTTTTTAATCCGATGGTGCCAAAGCGTCTGCTCGACATTGTTCTTATTTATTTTCGTTACTTTTTAATGGTTTAAGTAGAGGTCAATTACCAAATCCTGAAAAGAAATAGCCTATAAAATATTCTAAACCAAGGACCGTACATTTCGAGATGCCTGGTCATCTCGATTTTGAAAGCCTGTAGTTTATAAGCATGGGAAGACATTTTGATGAAAACTGTTTCGTTGTTGAGTAGGTGTGCAGACGAAAGACTGACAGTACCTGAAAGCCTGCTCTTGCTTGTGAAAATTTTATGATTTTTTTTTCTTTATGTCCAACCATGATCACATACGTAAGTCTCTGGTCATTAACGCCATGTAATCTTCTTATGTGCTGCACTCCATCACATGTCACCACTTGGGTGCTGATACCCACCCTACAGAGTGAATACATGTCAGGGCTATCTCAGTCAGAACTAATGTAATAATATTAGAATAGGAGCTATAAATTTTATATATATATATATATATATATATATATATATATATATATATATATATATATATATATATATATATATATAATCTCGTGTGGCACCCCACGGGATGCCCTGGGCCTCGATGAACTCTCTCCACCAATATTTGTCTCTTGTCATCTCCTTCAGGTCCCACCAACACTCCTCTCCTGCTTCTCTTTTCATTGTCCTCAACCAGGTTTCCCTCGGCCTATCTCTGCCTCTTCTTCCTCTAGCAGTCTATTCTGGCACATCCTGTATTAAACTGCCTTCTTTTCTATATATGTGCCCCAGCCATTTCCAGTGAGACAGTCTCACATACTCTAATCAACTGGTTCTACTCTCGTAATATCCCTTACTTTTTTATTTGTAACTCTGTCTTGCCACTTTACCGCAAGTATCTAACTCTGTCTTGCCACTTTACCGCAAGTATCGTTCTCAGTATTTTATTCTCAAATCCTAGTACTTTCTGATCTGTTGCAATTGTACTGTACCATGACTCATGCCCATAAATTAAAATTGGTCCAACCATGGACTTGTATGTTTTTACTTTACTATGTACCGAAAGCATATTATTATTTCAACATTCCAACAGCTCGTCAAGCCTGCCTAATCCTCTCCTCAGTTTCATTGTTTAATGATCCATTAGACGATACAATCGTTCCCAGATATTTAAAATATTCTACATTCTTCACCACATTATTCCTAATTACACAGTCGATTTGGTTTTCCACGTTCATATTAATAATTTCTGTCTTCCCACAATTTATTACCAATCCCACTTTTTCTCCTTCCTCCACCAGACAGTCAAGCACCCTCTGCATCTCGTAAATACTTCCACAAATCAGTTCAATATCATACGCACAGTCCAAATCCATCTGCCTCTTATTTTCTTTCCAGTTAATTCCTGCACATGTTCCCTTTACAACCTTTCTCATAACATAATCCATAACCAAAACAAACAGCTAAGGCGAAATGACTCCTCCTTTAATCATTCCTGACCTAACTTCAATTGGATCACTCAAAGAACCACCCACCATTACCTTACAAAGGGTACCTTCAGGCAGGCTTCTAATAATATTTACAGACTTTTCTGGTATACCATAGAATCTCATAATTTTCAACATAGCTCCACGTGAAACACTATCAAACGCCTTTTCAAAATCCACAAAACACTAAGTGATATTTTCATCTCATTAGCTTGTTGCATTAGATGCCTTGCAATAAAAATCTGATCATTACAACCTCGACCCTTTCTAAATCCCGCTTGATCTTCTCTTAAAATTTATCGAATACTGGCTCTATTCTGTTCAACAAGATTTTGGAAAAGACTTTTGCAACTACAGGTGTCAAAGTTATCCCCCTCCAATTTCCACACACACTTAAATCTCCCTTTTTGGTATTTTTATAATCACTCCATTTTCCACTCTTCTGGAATTGCACCATTATCACATGCCACATTAAAAAGCTGCAAAAGCGCATTCGTCAACTCATCATTTTCCACCTAGAGCATTACAGGAAATTTTCCATCCACTCCTGGGGCCTTAAAATTTATAGATTATGCTACCTCTTCCAAGGTTATATCCCCTGTCTCTATCTGCAAACCTCTCTAGGCTGGAAAAATGTCCTCTTCAGCTGGGATTGGTCTATTTAGAACAGATTGAAAATACTCTTTTCACCTTCCTTTTATATCCAAATCTTTAGTCAACATACCATTTCTATCTCGAACAGGTATTTCCTTCCATCTCTTTTCAGTCCCTTTATGGCCTGATACGATACTCTTGTGCTCTGACAGTCATTTTTACTTAATTTCTGTCTCTGTTGCCTTTTCATCATACAGCCTCCTCTTATCATGTCTAACGAGTCTTTTTACTTCAGAATGTAAACTCCGGTACTTTGCACTAAATACTCCAACTACCTTCCCATTAGCATGTTCTTCACTTCTTAACTTCGCCTCTTTCGTTTTCTGAATTGCATTTCATGTCATGTGACATCCACTTTTTCCTCCTCGCTTTTCCGTTTTTCTTAATATATATATATATATATATATATATATATATATATATATATATATATATATATATATATATATATATATATATATATATATATATATATATATATATATATATATATATATATATATATATATATATATATATATATATATATATACTGTATGTATATATATATATATATATATATATATCACAATAACTTTATAGCTTTTTGCAGTGAAGTTTTGTAGATCAGTTATACATATACTATACTCGTGGACGAACGGTTGTTATACTTCAGTTGTTTTGTAAGTAGATAATCTTCGTTCCCTTTTTGCCATGCAATGACAGGAGTGGTAAAGATTAGTATGGGACTAATTTTATTTGTCTTGGAAATATTAACAAAGTCTCTCACACACGAGTCAAGTATAGAGTCCCGCGTTCTACCTCCCAGTCTCGCTCTCTCTCTCTCTCTCTCTCTCTCTCTCTCTCTCTCTCTCTCTCTCTCTCTCTCTCTCTCCCATGTTGCTAGGCTCCTTCTCCCTACTACCTGTCGGTTCTATAGCTAACCTCCTTCTGAGCTCTGCTTCCTAAATTCTGGTGTAGCAGGGGTCGTGTCACGTGTGTTACACTGTTGTTGAAATGTTCTAGAAACCTATGTGTGAGTATGTGTGAATGTGTGTGTATGGTCACGAGCGTTGTTCGTGTGCCTATATCGCTGACATACTACCTATCTCATCCCCTGACTTGCTGCTTCCGATGTATTGTCAACATTTCTTCCCTTAAAGTTGCAAGCTCACCTCCCGTTCCCAGGCTTGCCTGGTGCTCTGTCTATCTATCTATCTATCTCTCTATCATGTTTTCTGTAATGGACTGTATTTATATTATGGAGTCCTGACATTGCTCGGTCACGCACTGGAGGTCCTCCGACAGCAATCATCAATGACATATGCTAATCTATTAACTACATAATATTGATTATAATATTGTATAGACAATATTCATGATAATATTGTTCTGATCCAGTAATATTACATTTTAAACAAGTTGTATACATAATTGAACAAAGACAATGGTTGCTGTATGACATTTTGTAAGATGTGTATGTATAATAGACATACGCATATAATTGTGCAATGGTAATACTGCTAGGTTATTACATTACATATTGAGTTATCCCTTTAGTAATGTCTAATATTTCACCTAACTTGTGTGATGATTCTCGTAATACAGAATTGTGGTAACACTGTATGAATTTACATAATATTGTAGTAACATTGTGGTAATACATAATTGTAACATTGTATAAATTGTTACATAATTGTATTGTAATTGTTACATTGTAGTAACATTGTAGTAATATATAATTGTAACATTGTATGAATTGTTACATAATATTGAAGAAACATTGTAGTAATACATAACTGTAACATTGTATGAATTGTTACATAATATTGTGGTAATGCATAATTGTGTTGGCCTTATAAATGTAGTTACATTTTGTTAATGCAACTGTTATATAATTGTGTTGGCCTTATAACTGTATTTAAATTTACGTAAAAGTTACATCTTGTTAATGCAACTGTTACGCAATTGTTACATATTGTTTGTAGTTACATAATAGTAATAATTGCAGTCCTGACATATATATATATATATATATATATATATATATATATATATATATATATATATATATATATATATATATTGATGAGATGCAGTTTGGGTTTATGCCAGGTAGGGGGACCACTGATGCCATATTCATTGTTCGACAGCTTCAGGAAAAATATATTGGTAGGAGAAGGGATCTTTATTTTGTTTTTGTTGATTTGGAAAAGGCCTTTGACAGAGTCCCTAGAGAGGTGGTGACGTGGGCAATGAGAAAGCTTGGCTTGGAGGAGTGGCTGGTTAGGGTGGTTATGGCCATGTATGTGGGTGCTCACACCCAGGTGAGAGTGAATGGAGATTTGAGTGATGAGTTTTCCGTGATTGTTGGTGTGCATCAGGGGTCAGTCTTGAGTCCCTTGTTGTTTATCATGGTATTTGAAGCCCTTTCACGTGACTTAGAAACGGACTCCCGTGGGAGTTGTTGTATGCTGATGATTTGGTGTTGATTGCAGAGAATGAAAGGGAGGCGGAGGAAAGGTTTAGGAAGTGGAGAAATGGTATGGGGCAAAAGGATTTAAGGGTAAATGTAGATAAAACAAACGTGATGATATCTAGGGTTGGTGGCGGTACTGTCAAAGACGAGGGAGAGTGGCCATGTGTAGTTTGCCACAAGGGCGTGGGAAGTAATTCCATCTTGTGCAGTGTGTGTGATAAATGTGTGAATAAGAGATGTAGTGGTATCAGAGGTAGACTGCGAGATAATGCTGATTTTATGTGTACGGCGTGCCGGGGTGAGCAGGTGGAGATTGTCAGACGTGAAAGGATTGAACTTGCAGGTGAATCTCTCGAGTGTGTGGAAGAGTTTTGTTATTTGGGAGACATGTTGTGTGCTGAAGGTGGGGCTGGAGCTAGCTCTGTGGCTAGGGTGAGAAGTGGTTGGAAGAAGTTCAGGGAGCTCTTGCCTCTCCTGACATTGAGAGGGCTCTCCCTACGTGCTAAGGGGTCTTTGTATGCAGGATGTGTTAGGAGTGTAATGCTGTATGGCAGTGAGACCTGGGCAGTGAGGGAGGAAGATATTCGCCGGCTCAGACGTATAGAAATGACAATGATTAGGTGGATGAGCAGTGCGTCCCTGCGTCCGAGGCCTGGAGGGGCTGGGTTTACAATGGAAGAGTTGAGAGGTAGGATGGGACTGGAGTGTATTGGTGTTGTGATAAGGAGAGGTAGATTGAGGTGGTTTGGACATGTGGAGAGGATGGGGGATGATTATTGGGTGAGGAAGGTGAGAAGTGTTAATATTGGGGGTGGGGTTATGAGGGGTAGACGGAGAAAGACATGGGACGAGGTCATTAAGTGTGACCTTAGGGTTAAGGGACTGAACAGGGAGGCTGCAATGGATCGTGCAGCGTGGAGAGCCGCCATTAGGTGACCAAGGCCGACACATGCAAGTATGTTGAAGCATACTGAAACGGATATATATACCGTATGTATATATATATATATATATATATATATATATATATATATATATATATATATATATATATATATATATATATATATATATATATATATATATATATATATATATATATATATATATATATATATATATATATATATATATATATATTATATCTATGTATGTATGTATGTATGTATGTATGTATCTATCTATCTATCTATCTATCTATATATATATATATATTTTTTTTTTGGGGGGGGGTTCATGTGAAAAGTTAGTAGAGTCTGTTTTAACACAGATAAATGGCATTGCGTTGATGGGTCGATTATTTGTTACGTGGAGACCTTGAAGTCTCGTCGCTATTGTGAGTCTAATAGATGTGAAATTTGATGGTGTTTCCATTTCGATTCCCACACCCCGATGTATTGCAAATGGATGTTTTCGATAGACAATTCCCACAGGTGTTAGTCACATTTTTTTAGACCTACAGTGAAAGGGATACACCAAAATCTCCCTGTTGAAGGTGCTTAACCAGTCCAGCGTTTATTGCAGTTTGTCATTCTGCACAATTTCTCAACCATTTTGGACATGCTTCCTTGAATTCACCGATAAAACCATTACTCTTAGGTCTAGGTGCTGGAATCTGAAAGGAATCATCATATTGTGTAATGATCTTACTTCTTTTAGACCTACATTGGCCAGTTTACTTCAAGGCCTCTAATGTTAAAGGTTCTTAACGGACCCAGTGGTACACTGCACTTTGTCATTCTGCTGAAATACATATTGTCACTCTGAAGAGACTGACAGAGAATGTTAATGTGTCATGTGCAGAAATGAGACCGGCAACGAACACATAACAGGGATTCAATTTCGATTTTTTTTATTGTCTGTTGTAAAGCTTTCTAAATGCATCTTTTTTACATTGTTAGATACAACAAGCAATGGTGCAACGGGGAAGGACTGTGTGGTGAAAGGAGAGGGAAGATAGCAGAAAAAATACGATGAAAAATGAGAGAATAAAGAAAAGAAATAACAGGAGGAAGTAGAGCCAAATGTAAGATAATGTATAGATAAGAGAGAGGTAAAATATAGATAAGAGAAACAAAGATCGAGAAGTAGAAGATAACTGAAAATCGAGAAAATGAAACAGGAGAAAAGGGAGGAAAAGACTAAGAATATCAAATGAAATAGACGGGAAACATATAATTTATAGTAAGTTGGTATTATAAGGTATAATGGGTGAGTATCAGAATATGCTATACGAAGGTGAGAAAGAGGCAAGCAAGACTTTGTTCAGAGAGGCGACATCTTCCTCTCTCGAAACTGCCAAGAGCACTGAGGGCTCAAGGAGAGAGAAGAGGGCTAAAGAGACAGTGTACGTGATGGTACATCTTCCTCTCTCGAAACTGCCAGGAGCACTGAGGGCTCAACGAGAGAGAAGAGGACTAAAGAGACAGTGTACGTGATGGGAGAGACTGGAATTTCTGTGTCAATTGGGAAGACAGAGAGAGAGAGAGAGAGAGAAACGAATTCCCCGAACTTGACCTTCATAGATCACATAGCCCCGCTAGCTGACGGGCGAGCGCTACCTCTTCCAGCACAGAGAGAGAGAGAGAGAGAGAGAGAGAGAGAGAGAGAGAGAGAATAGACTAAACCTTGTTAAAGTTGTTTAGTCGAGATTTATGTTTGGGATGGAGAGAATTATGTACAACTTGGAATTTGTAAAGAAATTGGTCTGCCTTGCGTTGTTAAGAAAATATTGACTGCAAACATCTATCCACCTGTCTGTTTATAGTCAGACGTCATCATCCCCAAAGGTGTGGCCATTTGTTTTTTAGTTGGTTGTTTTACGGGAAGGGGCACTAACCCGCCGCCAACTTAAATGTTGACACGTAGGGAAGACGTAGAGTTGGTTATATGGTTACCGCACAACTTTGCAAATGGTTTCCTGGCTTACAGGAAACCATTAAGTTAGTCACTCAATGTAAAGACACCTGAAAAGGGAAGAAGAGTAATAAAAAGTGACAGAAATTAAGGGAGGAATAGGAAAAGTGGATGGCAGACAGAAAAAGAATGATATAGATGAAGGAAGAAGTAGGCAGCATTACATCAAGTGAGTGGATAATGGTGGCCACCACCTACCGCAACTGCAAACATGAAAGTAATTATTACTGGACTTGAGATATAGCGTGCCTTTTATGATAGTTAGATTTACTGTATGTTGTCTACAAGGTAGTCTTTAATAAAAATAGGTTTACCACCCTGAACCCTAATACATTTTTCCATTAAATTTTCCCCATCACTAAACTACTTCACTTTGCTGATTGGAGACTTTTCGAACTGGAGTTGTTGGACACTACCTTCAGCAATCCTTCTCCAGTAAGAGGGTGGACTGTAGTTAAAACTGTTCGTGTGAAGTAACAGGAATAAAATGTAAATGACGGACTCTGAAGGGGTTGCATGTGGTGATGGTGTAGTGTTGCATCAAATTTGTCCTTAGTTATTCTTGATGTTTTTTGTTTTAATACAGAAAGAAACAAAGACACTTTAGGATGAAAAAAAAATTTTCTCTTCCATGTTAGCTTTACCACCAACCCGCAAAACGTCAACTGCCTCTACCATCTTATAAACAAGAGTCGAAATGGTTAATAACGTTTTAGACTGAACCAACTTGGAACAATTCGTCTAGTGTTTAAACCAGGCCACATACGGTATTTACATAGAATATTTTAGGTCACAGTTGCTAAGGTCTCTTTTGTCATGAACACTTCAGCACCATTCAGGTCAACTAGAATCTTTTATGTCAGTTTTGGTCAATTATGGTAAGTTGACGGTCTTTCAAGCCATTTAACCTCTTCAATCCAGTGACGTACGTTTTATTTCATTCTTGCCACACTTAGTTTTTTTTTTTTCTTCTTCGCCTTTGGAAGAACTTCTTACTCCGGAGGGTTTTGATTCCCTCCTCGCTAACCCCTTCCCTTCAAGAGGTCTTTCACAGACTGAATCAAAACGTTTGTTTAGTAAGAAAAATAACATTCAAAGTATATCATCGGACTGAAGGGGACTAATTTTCACTCACTTCCTTCACATCTGATCACTCCAGTTCTGTCAAATAATTCAGGTAGATTTAGAGCCATTCAGAACAGGTTTGGTTCATGCTGGCTCATAGGTCCCATTTCAGGTTCCATCAGACCTGTTATGTCCACTTCGGTGATGGGTCTGTTCAGGTTATTTTAGGGCAATTTAGGTCAAACAAGGTTCATTTATTTACACTACAACTAGGCTCACTGAGGTCAGGACGATCCATTTAGGCCATGCACAACCATCTAGGCTCTGTCAGGTGGTTTTATGTCAGTTCAAGGCCATTCGGGTACTACTAGACTCATTCATGTCCAAATAAGTCTATTCAGTGCCTTGACATCCAGTCGGGACCAGTCAATTTAATTTAGTTCCAGTCACATCCATTCAGGACAGTTTAGATCCTTTCTTGTCATTCATTTTCTTATCTACTATATTAAGGCCCAAGAATATCATTTCAAAGCTACTACTGTCAGCTGATGGAATAGCAGGACGCTTCAGGTCTATCTGTCTATCTATTGCCAGAAGCCTTAATCCCGTTTGGGGTGGCCACAAACAAATCGCCTCCACGTCGCCCTGTCCCCCGCCATTTCCCTGCCCTGCTCCCAACCCACACCCCCCTCTCTCATACACCTCTCCACCCCAACCCTCCATCTCATCCTCGGTCTCCCCCTCCCTCTTCCCCCTCCACCTCACTCACATACACTCTCTTCGTCAGTCTTTCACCCTCCATCCTCTCCACATGGCCAAACCACTTCAGTGTGTTCCTCATAACACTTCCTATCACATCCACATCCACACCACAACGCTCCTTTATATCCTCATTCGTCAGCCTGTCTCTCCATGTGACTCCACAGGCTCCTCTTAAATAACTCATTTCCACTGCTCTCACTCTTGACTTGTGTCCTTCCAGCAACGTCCAAGCCTCACTTCCATACGTTAGAGTTGGTATCACACTACTGTCATGTAGTAACTTTTTCACTTCCATGCTCACTTCCCTGTTTCTTAGCACTTCATTCAAGGAACCAGCAACCTTTCTTCCCTGCTGTACCCTTTCAAGCACTTCACCCTCCAAACCTCCATCCTTACTCATCACACTACCCAACTACTTAAACGTACTCACGTTTTCTAATTCCTCACCATCCAAGCTCGCTGTACATTCACTGACTCCACCTCTCTCAAAGACCATCACTTTACTCTTCCCTACATTCACCTTTAGATTCCGTTTCTTACACACTCTCCTAAACTCATCCACCAAGTCTTGCAGCTCCCCTTCGTCTTCATTCAACAACACAGTATCATCTGCAAACAACAGTACAGGGAGTTTCCAAACACTATCCTCTCTCACCAGGGCCACTCCAACATCCACTACCCTACCTTGTACCTTTTTTATTACCCCATCCATGTACAGATTGAACAACCATGGAGGCATGACACATCCCTGTTTCAACCCATCCCTGCTTCAGGTCACTGACGTTTATTTAGATCAATGAGGAGCGATTCAGTTTGTACCTGTGAGGATGTGTACCAGAGGCCAGTTCATGTTAGTGCATTTTCTCCCACACACCAGACATTGCAGTGAGGAGTGGGCAGGGCGCACCAATTCCCCAGAGGGGTTTGTACAGAAAGAGTCGTCATAGAACGAATATTAGAGCGTTATAGAAAACGTTTTGAGCTAACTATTGTATTATTCATTTTTCCCATGATACAGCCTGCACCACTTGCTGCGAGCCTCAGGGTGTTGTAGAGGTAATTACTGTGGAGTGAGGCTACACAGTTTTGCTATATTTGTTGAGATATGATTTGAGATTCAATAAGCTTCTTTTCATTTCCTGTTGGTACCTTCAGATCGATTCAGGTCAAAAAGAATGATTCAGGTTATGAGTTTGGAGGTGTGTGCCCCAAAGCCTCCCAATTCGTGCATTAGTTTTTTAGATAATGGCAGTGCAGGACTGTTAGACAGTAGCCATATTAATGCATTTGTTTTTGAGACACGACAGTGCCGGACTGTTAGAACTGAGTTGGGGTGGGCGGGGATGAGTGGATAGTAATGATCAGGAAGCTGGTGATTAGAAGACCATGCTTGGGGAAGTACTCGTATAATTGCTCTGAAGACTTTGAACTGATGTGGTGCACATCAAAGGTCGAGTGACGAAAATTTGGGTGAGTAGAAATTGATGGGCGGAGTGAGTGGAATGGGCTAAGTTGGTGGTAGGTGGTGGGGACAGTATTGTGGTGGGATATATTCACAGGAACTGTAAAAGAGTCTTTATTACCATCTACAGAGCTCACAAAAACTTAGGAAACTATGTCCGATGGATTTAACGAGCGCTTGGTTGAGTTTCTTGGCATACTCGTACTTTCTATACTTTGATGCTAATGGTGGTTACATTTATCTTAGCCCTAACGCTAATAAATCATCATCATCAACATAATCATCATCATCATCGTCATAATGCCCCATATTTGCCTGACTAAAAGATGGGATGAAGTACTCACATATTATGTATGGCAGATAATCATGGCAACAATATTAAGTAGCAGCTGATCACAGTTGGCGATCACGGTAGTTACGATAAATATTACAGAACAACCAAGATGACTCAGAAAGGAGGTCAGCTCCTAAATTCATATGCTTCAGTTTATTTTAGAAGGTAAGGCAGGGTATGGCAATGACCATAATAATTTTTTTTAGGTGTTAATGAAATGGTGGTTAATAACGATATTTAAACCAGTTCATCATTGTAGTAAATTGAGGTCAACAATCCTTACAGGACTCACTTAAAATTTTGTTCGATGGTCTTAAGGATGTAATGTTCATATTTAATGGTAGATATAGCACTTATTTATGATAGTTTTCATGACTGACATAACAGTTCATAAAGTTAGGTATGATGGTACGGTTACATGTCTGTATTTTAAAGTATAATTAGTCGTATAACTAGTCGACTGTGTGGGTAAGATTAAAAGAAGGATTACAAACGCGGGCGATTCTGTGTGTATATGCACTAACGGGAGACCGTGCAAGTAGAGCGAAAGAAGAGTGCTGGGCAAATGTGAAAGAGTGCATGGAAAAGTTTGAGAGGAGTGAGAGAGTGTTTTTGATTGGAGATATGGATGGAAAAGTAGGGAATGTGATGGTGGATGGAGAAGTTAGGGAGTGGGATGTGTCTGCACAGGTGGATGAGAATGCCAGTGCTCTAGTGGACATATGTGCAGGCAGGGGGTTGGTGACAGCCAATACACTCTTGAGCACAAAATGATCCACAGTTATGCATGGCGAGTGATGAGAAGAGTGGGTGGTGAAATGAATGAAAGGACGGCAATGGTTGATTATGTGTGTGTGGATGAGAGAATGAGAAGGTATGTACTGGATGCAAGAGCATACAGAGGTTGGGGGAGTGGACTTTCTGCCCAACACTTTGGTGTCGTGAAAGTCAAGGTACGAATGCAATAGATGAACAGAATGAGAGAAGGGCAAGAGGAAGTAGTCATACAAGGAGGGTAGAAAGGTTGCAAGAGGATGGAAAACAAGACCGAATGTAAGAGAGTAATGAAGAAACGATTGAGTAAATATGATTTGGAGCAGATGGGGTAGGTGGAAGGTGTGTGCGAGATATTCACAGAATTAATCTGTGCAGCATGTGAGCCTGTGTGTGGAGTGAGAAGACGAAAGGTGGTGCAAGAAACAGCATGGTGGAATGAAGAGGTGAGACAAGCTGTGGCGCCAAAGAAGAAATCATATAGTAAGTGGATGAGAAGCAGAGGCACGGAGGAAGATGAGAGACGGAAGAGAGAGTTACATGAAGAGAGGAAGAGAGAGAGGTGAAAATATTAGTAAAATAGAGTAAGAAGAGAGTGGATGAGGAATTTGGAAGGAATTTTGGTGTAATGTGGGGGGAATGTAAGAAAATGTTCTGGAAGGCAGTAAAGAGAATTTGACAGGGTGATAAAGAAGCTAGTAGGGAAGTGAAAAACAAAAATGATAGCTTGCTAGTGGAGAAGGAAGAAAAGTGAGCAGATGGAGAAAACACTTTAAGGAATTGTTAAGCGGAGAGAATGAAAGCATTTCGCGTATAAGTGGCTGAGAAGTGGCGGGAAAAGGCGGGAGATGAGAAGGGAGGAAGGGATAAGTAGGATGGAAGTCGTGGAAGCAATGAAGAAAGTCAGAATGGGCAAAACTCCAGGAATTGACGCAGTGTGTGGTGACATGCTGAAGTACATGGTGAGAAAGTAGTTGAATGGATGTGTAAGATGTGTAGATTAGCCTTTGAGGAAGGAAGAGTGACGCAGGATTGGAAGTCAGGTATAATTATTCCTCTGTACAAAGAAAAGAGGGACAAAGAAGTGTTTGGTAATCATAGGGTCATTTGTCTTCTAAGTGTAATAGGAAAAATATATGGTAGGATACTTATGAACAAATTTAGGGAAATAACAGGTGAAGTAATTGGAGAATAACAGGATAGTTTTAGAAAAAGAAGAGGTTGTGTAGATCGGATATTTATCCTAAGGTTTTTAGTGGAAATATTTCTAGACAAAGAATAGAAATTGTATAAGGCTATTATGAATTTAGAAGGTATTAGAGAAGTGAAAGATAGAAATGTTAGATTGATGGTGGAGAAAGGAGGAAAGGTGTGGAGATAGAACACTTTAAGGAATTGTTACGCACAGAGAATGAAAGTAATGTGAGTAAAAGTGACTGGGGAATGGCTGGGAGAAGGAGGGAGAAGAAAGTAGGAAGAGATCAGTAGGATGGAAGTAGTGGAAGCAAAGAAGAAAGTCAATATGGGGAATCCTCCAGGAACTGATGGAGTGTGTGGTGACATGATGAAATATGGGGGAGACAGAGCAACAGAACGGATATGGAAGATGTGCAGATTGGGCTATGAGGAAGGTAGAGTCACGGAGAATTGGAAGTCAGGTATATTTCCCCTGTACAAAGGAAAAAAGGAGAACGAAATATATAGTAACTATAGAGGCATTTGTCTTTTTAGCGTAATAGGAAAAGTATATGATAGGATACTTACTGACAGAGTTAGGGAAACAACAGAGGAATTAGTTGGAGAAGTACAGGGAGATTTTAGGATGGGAAGAGGTTGTGTAGAGCAGATATTTATCCTACGGTCTTTAGTATCAAAGTTTCTAGAGACTGGAAAGAAGTTGTATGCGGCTTCATGGATTTGGAGACAACATATGACTGAGCAGATAACCAAGGAATGTGGAAAATATTAATAATATATGGAATAAATGGGAAGCTGTTGAATGACGTGAGGAGTGTGCATGAGGGAGCTAAGGCTGCAGTGTGTGTGGATGTAGAACCATCTGATTGTTGGATTGAAACGGATGTGTTATGTTTCCATGGTTGTTCAGTATATGGCTGGGGTTGTAAAAGAGATACAAGGTAAGACGGCGGATGCTGGCGCGGCCCTAGTGAGAGAGGGCGTTTGTAAACTTCGTTTTCTGTTGTCTGCAATGATACTGTATTGTTAAATGGAGACGAAGGGAAACTGCAAGGCTTAATGAATGAATTTGAAAGAGAGTGTAAGAAACAGAATCTAAAGATGAATGTAATGAAGAACAAAGTTGTGGTCTTCGAGAGAAATGAAGTCACTGATTGCGCAGTGAGGTTGGATGATGAGGAAATGGAAAATGTGAGTGCATTTAAGTGCATGGGTAGTGTAATGAGTAAGGATGGAATTTTAAAGGATGACGTGCTTGAAAGGGTAAAACAGGGAAGAAAGGTTTCTTTGAAAGCAGTCATAAGAAGTATGGAAGTAAGCATGGAAGTAAAAAGTCACTGCATGATATTAACGTGATACCAACTCTAATGTACGGAAGTGAAGCTTGGACCTTGTCGAAAGGACACAAGTCAAGATTAATAGCATTTGAAATGAGTTATTTAAGTGGAACATGTGAAGTTACATTGAGAGCTAGAATGACAAATGAGGAAGTGAAGGAGAGGTGGTGTGGATGTGGATGTGAGAGAAAGAGTTAGGAGAAATACATTCATGTGGTTTGGCCATTTACAGAGGATGGAAAGGGAGAGACTAACGAGGAGAATGCATGTGAGTCAAGTGGAGGGGGGGAAGGAGAGACCGAGGATGAGAAGGAGGGAGGGAGTGGAGAGATATACGAGAGAGTGCAGTGTAATCTGGAGGAGGGCAGGGATATGGCAGGGGACATTGCGACATGGAGCGATTTGTTTGTGGCTTCTCCATACGGGATTAAGACGCCTAGCTACAGATAGATAGTTAGACAGGTAGATATGAGAGTGGATAGACAAGGAAGGTAGAAAATATTAAGAATATATGGAGTAAATGAGAAGCTGTTGAATGCCGTGAAGAGTGCGAGTATGCGTGAGGGTGCTAAGGCTGCAGCGCGTTTGGATGGTGAAGTGAGTGAATTTGTCTGAAAGTTGGATTGAAACAGGGATGTGTCAAGTCTCCATGGCTGTTCAACTTGTATATGGATGGAGTTATAAAAGTGATGCAAGGTGGGGCAGTGGAAGTTGGAGCGGCCCTAATGAGAGAGGGCAGCGTTTGGTAACATCTTGTTCTGTTGCTTGCAGATGATACTGTATTGTTAAGTGATAAAGGAGAACTGAAAGGCTTGGTGAATGAGTTTGGGAGAGTGTGTAAGAAACGGACACTAAAGGTGAACGTAGGGAAGAGTAAAGTCGTGGCCTTCAAGAGAAATGAAGTCACAGAATGTACAGTCAGGCTGGATGATAAGGAAATGGAAAATGTGAGTGCATTTGAGTACTTGGGAAGTGTGATGAGTAATGTTGCAAGTTTAGGGGATGAAGTACTTGAAAGGGTACAATAGGGATGAAGGTTGCTGGTTCTCTGAGAGCAGTGATAAGAGACAGGGAAGTGATCGTGGAAGTGAAAAGTCACTGCATGATGGTACTGTCATACCAGCTCTAACTTATGAAAGTAAAGCTTGGACCTTGTTAGAAGGTTGCAAGTCAATAGTGAGAGCAGTGGAAATGAGTTATTTGAGAGGAGCAAGTGGAATTACATGGAGAGAAAGACTGACAACTGAGGAATTGAAGGAGCGTTGAGGTGTGAATATAGATGTGTTAGACAGCTTTAGGAGAAACACACTGAGGTGGATTGGCCATGTGGAGAGGATGGAGAGCGGGGGACTAACTAGGAGAGTGTATGTGAGTGAGTTGGAGGGGGAGAGGGAGGGAGAGATCGAGGATGAGATGGACATTTGGAGTGTAGAGGTATATGAGAGATTGAATTGTGAGCTGGGGGCAGGGCAGCAAAATGACAGGGGACAGGGCGACATAGAGGCAATTTGTTTATGTCCACCCCTTACAGCGTCTTGCTATAGACAGATAGGTAAATAGACAGGTAGAGCTAGTTGTATGATGATGTATGTACCTAGATAGTTATGGTAGTTAATTTTAATTCTTTTAATATATGATGAGGGTAGGTATAAAAGTTTATCATGGTAGTTAGGGTATATAATAAAAACAAATAGAATTTCAGTGCCATGGTTTAAAATCCTGGGCTCATTTATTTTGGTAAGAAGGCTTTTTGTATCAAATTACAGCATTTAATCATGGTAGTTATTCCTGTTACCTGGTGCTGGTTAGAGATGCCTTCATACATTGGCACCAATATGCCAGGCAACTTTCATGTCTAGTTATACAAGCATCCCTTAATTCCCTTCCCATACCTCGAAAGATGGAAGGTGGACTGCAGGAAGAGGGCAGTTTCAACCTGTCATCCGCCTTCTTCACACTCAGATGAGCCTTGATTGCAACTACAACTACTAGTAACTGTTTTAGCTGGTGAAGAGGGTACGGTTGCATGATGAGCACTAAAGCAAATTCATTCAGTGTACTATTTCAAACTTCTCAGCTGATTTCGGCAGGAAAGGTATGATATACGCTGGAATGCAGACCCCCGGGTTTCGGAACGTCTTGGGGTAGCAGCCCAGGCCCTTGCCACAGGTTTCTGACATATCCCAGAGCCTTCCACACTTCTCCAGGATGCCCTAAGAATGGGGCAAGATTAGAGAGAGAGAGAGAAAGAAAGAAAGAGAGAGAGAGAGCGAGAGAGAGAGAGAGAGAGAGAGAGAGAGAGAGAGAGAGAGAGAGAGAGGAGATGGTATTCTGAGGTTTTAATATAGTTTGAGTCGGCTATCCATTCCTTAACTTATCCTAAAAAAAAAAAAAAAATGTTTTCCTGCGAAATGCAATCCATTATATTGATTAATGTGATAATTCCACTTTATTACTGGACTAACCTCCATACTCTCCACTCATATGAACCCTCACCTTCCCTGCTCTGTCTCTCCGCAACCTACCATAATCTATCTTACGTTGTCCCATTCTGCTTAACTATTTGTATCCCTATCCAACCCAATCCACATCAACCGTAACCTACTATTGCCTCTCTTTATCTTGCCCAAGCTTCCTCTATTCCACCAAACTCTACCAAGCTATGTATTATCTTACCCAGCCCTACTCTATCTTATCCTATCCAACCCTTCACTGAAATACATATTCCAGCCCAGTTCTGCCCTACAATATACTTCCTACTATACTTAATCCATTAGTTTCATACCTTTCTTTTCACTGCTCTATCTTATCCCTCTTTACCCTATCCTACTGTATTTATCCGTACGTATCCTACCCTTCTTTAGAAAACTATCAGTACTCTGGCCTACTTTATTGTATCCTAATTTGACGTACATCAACTTACTTTATATTACCCTAGCCTATCTAGCCTCCTTACCTCACCTCTACCCTACCTTAACACACCTACCACAACATCCCCTCTAACCTACCCCATCCTATCTCTCCCTACCCAATCCTACCCTATCTTACCTTACCTTACTCTACCCACCTTACATTAACATACCCTACTCTACCCTACCCCACACTTCCTCACCTTACCCTACTTTACTACAGTCGTCAAAATATCCTCTCTAAACTTACCCTGACCTCTCGCACATTACCCAGTACAATATTAACCTAACCTGCCCTACCTTACCAACCCAACTCCACCCTGTCCTATTCTAAACTACCCAGTCGTATCCTATTCTTTCCTACCCTACAATACCCTAACTTATCACAAATTACCCAACCCTACCCACACCACCCTCCCCAACCCTCCCCAACCCTGTCATTTCCTACACTACCCTGTCCTACCCTTCATTTCAATACTTTCAATTAACCTATCACACATTACCCAACCGTACTCCATCAGAGCCCACTCCACCCTCCCGAATCCTATCTTTCCCTACGCTGTCTTATACTACCCTATCCTATCATTCCAAACCCTATCCTCTTACACATTACCAACCTTACCCTATTATAACCCACACTCTCCACCCAAACCCGAGCGTACCTTGGCACACACATCGCAGCAGCGACAGTAATCCTTGACCACGCCCCAGAGACACCCGACAGGCTGCTGGCAGTCGTCCAGACGACAAGAGGAGCAACGCAGCCCCTCACACTCGCTGCTGGTAAAAACACTTATGTCTGGGACTGGACGTCAAGAATTAAGTAGCTAGATACGTACAGCCTCTAGTTTGGAAATAATGTTGAAATGATGATATACTGACAGTTTTTACGTCCACTGCTAGGAAGAGAACTCGTGCACCATTAATTTTCCATGATGAACTCCACAATGAAGCGGTAACTGATTCACTGCGACATCTCCCTATTGAGTTAATTCATGTAGTCATCAGCTAATTTTATCTAGTTTTCCGTATTAGTATAGAAATATATAAAGGCGGCAATTACGTTCTCCAGTTTCAATATTATCTCCTTCGCCGAATAATATTGTTTGGAGATAGGAAGAGCAAAATCGAAATAACTTCATTGGGCTGAAAGAGCTAACGTGGATATTTTTTTCGATAATTTGTGCACATTAACTTGGTGAGATTCTGATCCTTTTCGCAGTCTATTCCTCGTAGCTCAGTGAAAAAACAAAATGGAACAGTCAGAGAGTGCAGTTCCTGTCCTCCCACTAATTGGCTAAAAAACAGAACATTTGACTTTGCTCTATCACTTTTATCCTCGCTGATTGCCCTCAAAATCGAATCCCTTCATCCTTGAAGACCCTGAACCTTTCCACAAAGTTGGTGGAAATCAGATCAAAACTTTAGGCTGAGTTGCCATGTGACCTTGACTTTTGGCCTCTGCCTGTGACATCAGCATTGAATAAACTGGTTTCAGATTCTAAATTCTCTGTCGTCGACATACCCCGAAACCTTAGACAGTTTCATGTTACCTTAACCTTTGACCTATTGCTCAAAAAGACATAAATCAACCCCTTGGTTGACTCGAAACCATTACATCAAGCTGGTCCAAATCAGATAAAAAATGTTTCAGTTATATTGTTCTGACATAAACTTGCGAGTTGGAAATCAAACTTGTCATGTGACTTTGGCCTTTGACCTTTACCTAAGACGTTGACCTTTGGCAGAATATTCTCCAAATAGAATCCTTTCTTCCTTTACAGAGAAAGAGACGCGAGAGTGTTGGTGGTTTCTGACTGGTTGATGAACAGAACACATTTATGTATCTCTCACTCGCCTTCGTCTCGGAACATAAATTTTGAAATTTTGTAAATGATGTACCATAATTCGTAGTTTGCAATGTTTTGTATAGGAATATCGACTGATTAAGACCCATCTGATAACAGCTGAACCAAACAATTTTGTGATAGTATATTTCCTTAAAAGATGTTATTTTCTGCTCCTCCCTCTTCATTACTGGGTGACAGAAAAATTTTTGAGTCTCAAGTAGGAACCCTGCTGGATATAAGCTAGCAGGAAAATAAGAACATGGTGATGGGACTGTTGTGCTTCTGATGAACTCTGTGATATGCGCCTTGCACTGAGTATCTAGAGAGGTAAACGGACCGTAAAATCCCACAGTTCCAGAGGTACTGTGCAATAATTTAGTTTATTGATGTACATTCCTTTTTTGTCCCACACTCGATGATAACAGAAGTATCTCGAATATGTATCCGAGTCCCTTGAGTAAATTTGTAGATTAGGCGCTTGACAATAAGTAGGAAAATACTGATCATGATATATATATATATATATATATATATATATAATGCGTTCAATGTAGAATTGAACCTTCAAATCTGTTATGATAATAGAAGACAGAAATCATAAACTTGCATGAAGGTCTTATAGTCAGATTAAGAAAAATCCTTGAAAATAGTGCTATGAAATAAAAATTATATTAAATGTATACACAAAAATGTAGTATTAGTGGTCTTGTGCTGCAGGTTTATCAGTTAAAATGTTTCCACTATCCTTGAGACGATGCACATAAAGATTATAATTTACCCCTTCTCTCCAGGAAAAAAAACAAAACAAAAAAAACACTATCGGTTCACATGGTTTTCCATGATTTTCTTGTTTCAGTGTCATCTAAGATTTTAGAAGATTTAGATATTCTTAATTTACTTTTTTTTTATTTTAATATTCATGTTCTACGTCTTTCTTGCATCTAGTCTTCTTGGTATGGGAGGGTTCGTAGTATCTTCCATAACGGGTTACTTTTTTTTTATGCTATGAAAAGGGAATCAATGGCCATGAGCCCGAAAAAACTGTTCCCTCCAAGAGAAGAACAAAATATAAGAGAGAGCCAAATTCAAGATCCGATCATTTCGAGATGCCTGGACACACTGCATTTGAAAGACTGGAGATCATAGGAAGCAGGAAATACAGACAGAGGGAGACAGTTCCAGAGTTGACCTTTTGGATAACTGAAGGACTGGGAGTATCGATTAACTCCTTCATTAGAGAGTTAGACAGAAAAAGGATGAGCGTTTGCTGCTTGGCGGGTGCTATGCGCCCGTCGTAGAGGTGGAGGAATGCATGCAGACAGTTCAGAGGAGCAGCGACCATTGAAGTAGCAATAGAAAAGAGATAAAGATGCAACAGTGCGGCGAGGAGACAGAGGTTGAAGGGAGCCAGTAAGAGGAGGAGAGTTAATGAGACGAAAAGCCTATGACTCCACCCTATTGAGAAGAGCTGTATGTGCAGAACCTCCCCACACATGCGAATTGTACTCTACACAGGGGCGGATAAAACCTCTGTATAGAGTAAAGAATTGTGCAGGGGTAAAGAAGGAACGAAGGCGGCTTAGCACACCTAATCTCTTGGGAGAAGATTTTACAAGAGATGTAATATGATTTTTCTAAGATACCGAGTGAATGAAATCCCAAGTATGTTCAAGGATGATGCAGGATTAAGCTGAGTATTATTAAACATTAGTGGGTACATCTATGGAAGATTTTATCGGGTTGAGAGGTGTAAAAACTGAGTCTTTGATGCATTAAAATCAACAAGAATATTTTTACCCCAGTCAGAGATACGAGCCAAGTCAGACATTAGGTGTGCCATAGACTCATCCCTTGCTTGTTGAAGTAACTGCTGAGATGGACGTTGCGGGAACCGAATGGAAAGGTGAAGGGTGGATTCATCAGCATACGAGTGGATAGGGTTAGATGTACAGCTTAGAAGGTCATTGATGAATAAAAGGAAGAGAGTTAGTGATATGACCGAGTCCTGAGGAACACCACTGTTGATAGATCTAGGAGAAGAACGATGGACGTCTACAACAGCGACTATAGAACGACCAGAAAGAAAGCTAGAGATGAAGGCACAGATAGATGGATAGAAACCATAAGAGGGCAGTTTGGAAATTAAAGATTTGTACAAGACTCGATCGAAAGCCTTTGAGATGTCAAATGCAATGGCAAAGCTTTCGCAAAAGTCCCGAAAGGAGGATGACCAGGAGCCGGAAAGGTAGGTGAGAAGATCGCCAGTGGAGCGTCCCTGACGGAACCCATACTGACGATCAGAAAGAAGGTTGTGATAGGAAAGATGCTTTAAAATTTTTCTATTAAGGAATGACTCGAAAACTTTTGAGATACAGGATGTTAAAGAAACTGGACCATAGTTAAAGGGTTGGGAATGGTCACCCTTCTTTGGGACTGGCTGAATGAGAGCAAACTTCCAGCAAGAAGGAAAGGTACGACTTGATAGACAAAGACGAAAGAGTTTGCCTAGGCAGGGTGTAAGCACAGAAGCACAGTTCTTGAGGACAACAGGATGGACTCCATCAGGCCCATATGCATTGTTAGTGTTGAGGCCTGTGATGGCAGAAAATACATCAGATGAAGAATTTTTAATGTTAGCCATGAGGAAGTCAGAGGGGGGATGTGATGGAGGAACAGCACCGGAATCGTCTAAGGTGGAATTGGAGAGGAAAGTGTGAGCAAAGAGATCTGTGCTATCAGTAGAAGAAATAGCTACAGAACCATCAGAGTAGAAAAGAGAGGGGAAGGATGATGGGGTAAAGTTGTTAGAAAAGTTTTTGGCATGGAGCCAGATAGAGCGGGAGGAAATCGAGTTGGAGAGTTGAGAGCATTTAGTACGGATGAAATTATTTTTAGCAGAGCAAAGAACAGACTTAGCACGATTCCGGGCAGAAAATATACACAAGATGTGATTCAGGGGTGAGTTGGCTCTGGTACCTTTTATAGGCCCTCTCCTTGTGCAGTCAGCATTAGAACAAGCGTGATTAAACCAAGGCTTTTTTGCATTAGTCAAAGGATATGAGAAAGAAATGTATGCTTCAGTTCCTGAGAGAATAACCTCCGTAATGCGCAAGGCACACTCAGATGGCTCCCGGCCATAGACGCAATAATCATTCCAGGGAAAATCAAAGAAGTACTGCCTGAGGGGCTCCCAATCCGCGGCTCCAAAGTGTCACAGACGACGTTTCTTTGGAGGGTCCACAGGCCATACCAGATCGATGGGATAGGTTAAGGTGATAAGGTTGTGATCGGAGGAGCCCAACGGAGAGAAAAGATTAACAGTGTAAGCAGACGGATTAGTTGTAAGGAAGAGGTCAAGTATGTTGGAGCTCTCTCCAAGGCAGTCAGGGATACGAGTAGGGTGCTGTACAAGCTGCTCTAGGTCATTAGGGATAGAAAAGATGTAGGCTTGTTCACCAGGTGGATCAGTGAAAGGAGAGGAGAGCCAAAGGTGGTGGTGAACATTGAAATCTTCTAAAATGGAGATTTCAGAGAAAGAAGAAATGGATAGAATGTGTTCCAACGTAGAAGTAAGATAGTTGAAGAATTTTTGATAATCAGAAGAATTAGGAGATAATTAAACAGAGCAGATATATTTAGTCAGAGAATGACAGGATAGCCGAAGCCAGAGTGTAGAGAATTCAGAAGAATCAAGTTCAGGAACACGAGAGCAAGAAAAGTCGTTGCATATATATACAAAACAGCCACCTTTGGCTTTGAAATGAGTATAGCGAAAGTAGGAGGGTACAGAAAAGGGTTTGCTGTCAGTTGCCTCAGACAGCTGAGTCTCCGTTAGAAAGAGAAGGTGAGGTTTAGAGGAGGAGAGGTGGTGCTCAACAGAGAGAAAGTTAGAGGAAAGACCACGAATGTTGCAGAAATGAAGAAGAAGTGAATCAGACAGTGGTTCCAGGCAGCTCAAGTCGTCACCGGGAGAGGGGCGGAAGGAGGGGGCATTTATGGTCCCCACCCCTGAGGACTCCGAGGCTGGGTATTCAGACGCCATAATTTATTTTTGAATTTTGGTAAAGGAATTGTAGTGTGTACTGTGCATGTAGTTTGGTGAAGATAGTTAGAGAAACTTGTATTTGAGAGCATGCTGGCCTACTCTCTGTTACTGAGACACTGAAAAAGTTCAGCAAAGGGGGATGGTCAGGAACTAGTCCTGAGGGCTGATGAAACGGGAGCTCCAGCTCTCCCTGTCATCAGCTTTCCATCCACCTCGGGAGTACTGCCCTGCTCGACTGGTGTTACAGTCTCCTCCTACTACATGATAATGTTCTTGTATAAATCTTATCTATCTATCTATCTATCAGTCTGACTCTATAGATAGATAGACAGATATCGTTTAATGTTTCAAAGTACTTATATTTTACTTTTAAAATTTTCTAAATGCATCTCTCTTACCTTATGAGAACAACAGCGAGCAGAAATATGACTGCGAGGGAGCGCATGCTGGATGGGGAAGGAAGAAGAGGAAACAGGCAGATGTAAAGAAGATGGGAGAATCTGGAGAACTGGGAAAAAGAAATTAAGGTATACTGAGAGGAAAAAGAATATACGAAAAAATATGAAACACAAGGAATAATGTATGAAGACGAAGGACAGGAGAAAGGTGAATATAGAAAGGTGAAATAATATATGGAATTCTAAAGCCAGGAGACGGGACTGGAATCTGGAATAGTGGGAAGAGGCAATCAAGAATGAGGTGGAGACTACTGTAGGAGAGTAAATAAAGGAGGTGGAGTATAACAGGTGGAAGTCATTGATGAGTAGGGAGAGAAACGCCTGTAGAGCCTCTTCTCACAATTACCTCTCACAGGAAACGGCAGTGGGCAATAGACAGAAAAATAAAGCAATTAAAGTAAAAAGACAAATAACTGAGACAAAACTTTAGAGTAGTGAATTAAATAAACTCTTGTGTGAGTAATAAATGACCGGACACTAATTACGAAGCTAGGTAACAGGAAGAATGGTAGGTATAAAGGTAAGAGGAAATAGGTTGTCAAAAAGGCAGCAATCAACGGGAGTAAATTTAGAAAGGCGATGTCCTCTTCCTTCGAATGCTTCAGGTGCACTGAGGATGTGACTGGAGAAATGGGGGATTATATATATGCTAAGGTGATCGATAAGGAGAAAAAAGAACTGGAGGAAAACTAAACAGAGAGAGAGAGAGAGAGAGAGAGAGAGAGAGAGAGAGAAGGTGCATGGTTTTCATGCTTGAAAGAAAAACAGAGGATCAGCCAGACGGCCCCACAAGTTATTTATAAC
Organism: Coenobita brevimanus; assembly: GCF_032717465.1. Classification (NCBI taxonomy): domain Eukaryota; kingdom Metazoa; phylum Arthropoda; class Malacostraca; order Decapoda; family Coenobitidae; genus Coenobita; species Coenobita brevimanus. Next base: position 31,030,870 of record NC_136957.1, on the reverse strand, counting down.
ATTCAAAATACATGTAAATTTAATTCCTTTTTCACAATAATAGTAGTACTCTGACTGCAGATATAAAAAGTAATATTTTCTGGTTTATAATTATAGCCTAACAATCCTTTTTTATAATACTCTACCCACAGTTCAGTTATTGTTATTATTATGGGTATTTTTAATCCGATGGTGGTACAGTGTCTGCATGATATCATTTTCATTTTCAATTCTTTTTATGGTGAAAGTAGAAGCCAAGCACCAAATTCTACAAATAAATCTCCTATACAATTTAAGAATCCAGAACTACGGCCCGTTCATTTCGAGATGCCTGGTCACCTCGATTTTGAAGGCTTGTTGTTTATAAGCAAGGAGGGATATATAGAAGTAAAACAGTTCTGTTGTTGATTAGCTGTGCATACGAAAGACTGGCAATACCTGTAGGTCTACTCTTGTATTTGAAATTTTTACGATCTTTTTGATGTCCATCTCTGGGCAGTCTTCATTGTCCTCTCACGAGAGCCAGGTGGTTTTGTTGTGCTGCACTCCATTGCATGTCACCACCCGGGCGCTAAATCGACCGTCCAGATTGAATACATGATAGGGCGGTCTCACTTAGAACGAATAAAATAGTATTAGAGGAGGTGTTCCATTACAAATCGGTGGGCCCTGTGGAAGGTTAGTACAGTCTGTTTTAACATCGAAATAATACATTCTACTCGTATAATAGGGTCGGTTAAACACTTTTAACATGAAGGTCTCGAAGGCACCTCGCTATCGCTGGCCTAAAAGCTGTTAAGCAATCATATTTTGTGATATTTCCTTTCGGATTCCCACACTCCGACCTATTGTATATGCATGTTTCCGAAAGGAAACGCCCAAGTGTGTGTTAATCTCAACATTTTAAGACCTACAGCGAAAGGAATGCATCGAAATCTCCATATTATAGGTGCTTAACCAATCTAGCGGTAAAATGCAGTTTGTCATTCTACACATACTTGTCAGCCACTGTGGACATGTTAACTTGAATTCACTGCTACACCCATGTCCAATAGACCTGGGTGTGGGAATCTGAGAGGTAGCATCATATTATGTTATGGTCTTACTTCTTTAGATCTGGAATGGCGAAGTAGCTTTAAGGCCTCCATGCTAAGTGTACGTAATGGACCCAGTGGTACGTTACAGTTTGTCTTTTGCAGAAATACAAATCGCCAGACGGAATTGACAGGTCCTGCATGCCCACTTTAAAGTGACAGGCTTTGAGGCAGATATTGAAAAGTAAATTGACCATAATTTCTCTCAAGTTCCAAATTGCCTCTCCCCATTTCCTATCCTTCTATCTGCACCTTTATCACGTTTTTTTTTTTTTTTCCCCACAGCTTAATTACATCTGTAGCCTTGGACGGCCACAGTTCATCTCGTAAGACTAACAATAACTGTGTTCAGTAGTTCTGTCCTTTATAAAAGTTTCCTCCTATTTCTAATGATCTGAGCTGTACATTAGGCCTATCCACTCATATGCTGCTAACTCCACCTTTCGCTTTTCCACCCGCGTCTCACAGCGTCCAACATAAGTCACTTCAACACTCAAGCAGTGAGACTGTCACACCTTGTATTTGATCTGGCTATTATCACTCACACGATGAGATCAGTTTACGCTTAGCTTTTCATTTGATTTTTTTTTTTTTTTTTTTTTTTTTTTACTGCGGCAAATATTTCAATATCTTGACTGTAAAGAGACTCAGATTCTCAATACCTCCATCTGTCGACTCGTCACACACATACTGATAACTATCCATTTGTTTCCAGCATCATACTCTCATTAAACTGGGGGGGAGGGAGCAACATACGAAAGCGTTTTAGTTCATTACTTTTCTAACGTTCTCGACTGCATAAAACTCATGTAGAGTCATAGAGAAATACTGTAAGTTAAGCTCTTTAAGTGTTTCGCCGCCCTCCAATTATATCTACTTGTCGCTGTGAATGTCACACTGTCATCACTTACTGCTCACATTGTACCTCTTTCTTATGAGGGCGGGGATTTAGAGGGTTGGATGAGGTATAGGGGAATTGGAGTGGAAGGGAACTGGGGGAGGTCGGGGGTTGGGGGCGGGAGGGCTCCTCTGGGAGAGGATACTGCCCCCCCACCCTCAAGTGGGGGACCTTAAAATGAATGTGGGGAGAGCGAGGTGTGTTGGATTGCCACCTCCCTCCCACTTCCTTCCTTCCTTTATCTTTCATTTCGTCTTTCTTCCCCTCATCATTCCTTCATCTTTCTCTCATTTTTCATTTATTTTCCTTTCCTCCATCTTTTATTTTTTTATCTGTAGTTTTTTTTTTTTTCGTTCTGCTTTCACTTCTTACGTTTCGTTATCTTCCTCCTCCTCTTCTATTTCTTCTTAACTCTTTTTCCTCCAGTCCCATCGTTTGGTGCTTTTCTGCTCTTCATTAGTCAGTCATATCCTTCTTTATCTTTCTCTCTCTTATCTTTCTTATTCCTTCGTCCCTTTCTGTTTCCCTTCCTCTTCCTTTCCTTTTCATCTCTTTATTCCTTCATTTTTGTCTTCTTCCTCTCTTTGTTCCTTCCTTCTTTTATTCATCCCACGCTTCCTCTTCCCTCCATTCATATATTTCTCCTCATTTCTTTCAGTCTTTCCCTTCTTTATTCTTTTTTTCTAATTTTCACCTTTTTTAAATCCCTCTCTGCCGTCGATTTTTCCTTTGTCTCTCTCTTTCTCCCCAGTCATCCCTCATCGACGTCATCTTTTTTTTCGTTAATGTCGTTCTTTATTCCTTCGCCTTCTTTCTTTATTTTCAGTCCTCCACTCTTTTCTTCCCTGCGTTCCTCGTTTCTTTAGGCATTTTTATCTCTCTTTAACCCCCTTTTCCCCTTCATTTCATTCCATATTGTTCCTCTCTTCTGCCCTGACGTTCATTCCTTCATTATTTGCCTTCATTCATTTCTCATTCTTCTGGCTCTCATTCTCCCCTATCGTCCTTGCTCCACCCTGTTATCATTACCTCTTCATTTTTCCTCTCTTCACTCATATTTTTCTTCCACTATCTCTCCTTCTTCTTCACTTCTTCCTTTCCCCTCTATTTCTTCCATCCTCATTTTCCTTCTTCTTTTATTTTAACTTTTATTCCCTCACAGTTTCCCACTCTTCCTCCCACATTTTCCGGTTCATCCACCCTTCTTTCTCCGTCCTTCCTTGGTTTTTCCCTCTCTTTCCCCTCTCTCTTTTCCTCCTTCCATCCCTCCTTCCCCTTCACTCTTTGTTTACTGTACTTCTCTTCCTCCTCCCTTTTTTCCTCTCTTTCACCCATGTTTTCCTCTCATTCCTCTGTTTCCCTCCTCCGTCTCCCTCTTCTACCCTTTTTTCCCCTTCACTGTTTGCTTTTCAACTTTCCTATTCTCCCCCACTTTCCGTCTCCTGCCCTTCTTTCTTTCCTCTTGATTTCTCGTTTCTCCCTCTTCTTTCCCTCCTCCTTCTTCCACCTTCTTTTCCCCTTCATGACTTTCCTTCTTCCCTCTCTTCCCTTCTTCCACTCTCTTTTTTCCCCCGTTTCTAATTTTTCCTCCCATGATTCCACGGTTCTTGTCTTACAAATACTTTGTAGCTTCTTGTAGTGTGTTTTGTAGATCAGTTATACATATATTAGACTCGTGGACGAGCGGTTGTTATACGTGAGTAGTTTTGTAAGTAGATAATCTTCGTTGCCTTTTCTCATGCAATGACAGGAGAGGTAAAGATTAGTGTGGGACTATTTTTATTTGTCTTGGAAATATTAACAAAGTCTCTCACACACGAGTGAAGTATAGAGTCCAGCGAGCTACCTCCCTCTCCCTCTCCTCTCTCTCTCTCTCTCATGTTGCTAGCCTCCCTCTCCCTACTACATGCCGGTTCTATGGCCAGTCTCCTTCTGAGCTCTGAATCCTACATTCTCGCGTAACAGGGGTCGTGTCACGTGTGCTCTACTGTCGTGGAAGCTTCTAGAATACTGTATGTCTGTGTGTATGTACTGCTTCCAGTGCACGATCAACATTCCTTCACTTAAAGAGTTGCAAGCTAATATCCCGTTCCCACACCTTGTCTGGTGCTCTGTCTATCTATCTATCCATCATGCTTTCTATTATGATTTGTATTTATAATATGGAGTCCTGACATTGCTCGGTCACGCAGCTGGCGGTCCTCCGACAGCAATCATCATTGACATATGCTAATCTGTTAATACATAATAGTCTTCTTCTTCACTCTTAATACATAATATTGATTATAATATTGTATAGATATAATATTGCAATGATCCAATAATATTACATTTTAAACAAGTTGTATACATAATTGAATAAATGCACTATAGTTGAATTGATTGTATAACATAATGTAAAATGTGTATTTTTTTTTTTTTTATATATAAATAACAGAACGGAGGAAGGAAAAACAAATGGGTAAAAAAAAAAATATCCATACACCAGGTTACTGGTGTCCTCTGTTCATAAAATATCTGTAACAATTAGACTTGAACAGTTGTGGGTTGAAATTTGGAGGAAAACAACTCTGGGGAAGCGAGTTCCAGAGAGATGCAGTTCGGGGAATGAAAGAATTCTGATAGGCAGAAGTTCTGCAATAGGGTTGAGTGACATTCCAGTCATGAGCGCTACCAGATGCCCGTGTAGCACGAGGGAAGGCATAGAGAGGTGGCACCATGGACGCAACTTCGTCTGAGCATTTGCCAAAAAAATATCTGTAAAATAATACAAGGGAGGCAACATTCCTTCTTACTTGCAGGGGAGGTAGTTTACAGTATATGTAATGGCAGGGTTGTTAATGATTCTAACAGCTTTATTCTGAATTTTGTCTATTGTCTTAATGCAACCTCTCCACAACCATTCCACAAGGGTGAGCAATATTCAAGCTGAGAGCACACATGACTCTTATAAATTATAGCTAACTGCTCATCGGCGAAGAAGTTATGGACTCTGTACAATAATCCAAGTTTCTATGAGGCGGTTTTAGCAAGTGATCTGACATGAGAAGTCCAGCTGAGGGCACTGTTAAGTGAGACACCAAGAATTTCAATACTTTTGGAGATGGGAATATTAGTAGCACTGAAGGTAATGTACGAATCTGGCAATATCTGTCTATTAGTAAACTGTATATATTTAATTTTACTAGCATTAAAAGAGACAAGGTTGTTTTGTCCCCATTCACTGATTGTAGATAGAGCTTGATTTATGGAGATGGCTGTACTGAGTTGAGAGGTAGAGATATTAGACTTTGTAAATGGATGTCTGAGTGTGAATAACTATGTAGTGTTGATTCATCTGCATATGAGTGAATGGAATTGTGAGTGACAGATAAGAGATCATTAATATGAACCAGAAATAGGGTTGGCGCCAGAACTGATCCCTGCGGCACGCCGGCGTTAATTGAGTGGAAATTCGAATATACATAATCTACTTTTACTCCTATTTTCCTGTCACTAAGATAAGAAGAAATCAAAGGAACAAAAGACGTTAGTCCACAGCAAGGGAGTTTGGACAGCAGGGAATGGTGCCATACTCTGTTGAAAGCTTTAGAGATATCAAGAGCTACTGCATGAGTTTCTCCAAAAAGATCAATTGATTGATGGATGGTATGAGTTAAGAGATTGAGTATGACAATGGTGGATCTTTCGTGGAGAAAACCGTATTGTCTATCACTAATTAAGTTCTTGGATTCAAGATGTTTAACAATATGCTTATTAATTAAAGTTTCAAATACCTTACCAAGAGAAGATGTGACAGCTATTGGTCTGTAATTGGAGGGGTCAGACGAACTTCCTTTCTTCGGAACTGGGTGGATATTGGCTTCTTTCCATGAATTTGGGAATAAAGAAGTACGTATGCATAGTCTGAATAATTTAGCTAGGACAGAGGCAAGTTCAGGGGAACACTTTTTCAAAACAATTGGCGGAATTCCATCTGGGCCTGGAGCTTTGTTGGTAGGTAAATTGTCTAGGATGGATTTTACATATCTTGTCTGTATTTTAAGAGGGGCAATTTCGGGAGAATCAAGTTCCAGTACCGAGACATTCTGGCTGGTATCATCTATGGTAGAGTTTCTGGCAAAGGTACTAGCAAAGATATCTGCTTTCCCACGTGGGTCATTTGTAATATTGCCATCTGAAGATTTTAGTGGGGGAATGGAAGATGACTTGTTAAAGTTATTATTGAAAGAATTAAGAGCTGACCAGAATATTCTATTGTCATTAGGGTTGTTAAGTAGTTTTGATGCTTGCTTTTGAAGAAAATTTGATTTAGATAGATTTATTACAGCTTTTGCATGATTTCTAGCAATTTTAAATTGGGAGAGTGATTCAGATGTTTTTCATTTTACGTAAGAGTTATATGCTAATGACTTTTGGGCTGTTGCTCTGGCACAATTGCCATCAAACCATTTTGGAGAGTTTGATCTTTTAGTGAATTGTTGACTTGGTATGAATAAATCCATACCAGCTAGCATTAAATCGCAGATGTGGGACTGGGTAGAATTGGGATCACTAGAGAAGAAAGATTGCCATGGAATATCAGCAAGATAATTTCTAAATCCATCCCAGTCTGCCCTGTCAAAGTGCCATCAGGTCACCGTGACAGGTTCAGAATGGGGAGGTGTAGGAGGGTTAACTAATGAGGCTTTGATAAGATTGTGGTCAGAGGATCCAAGTGGTGACAGTACCTCTATCCTGTATTGATCTGGATTATTTGTCAAGAATAAATCCAAGAGATGGGCATTATGGTCAGGATTATCAGGTATTCTGGTTGGTTGCCTTACCAACTGGGTGAGGTTAAACGATTCCGCAAACAGCTCGCATTCTAGACCAGCGTCATCAGTCCGGGCAGAATGTAATAACCATTCAACATTGTGTATATTAAAATCACCCAAAATGGTAATTTCATTGCCAAGAACAAGGTCAAGGTTACTCAACTGAGTGGATATGGAATCAAATACACTGGGTTCCAAAGAAGCATTGGGGGAACGATAAACTACACAGATATATTTGGTAATGTTTTGGCAATTTAATTTATATAATGAGTAATCAAAACTGGATGAGGTGAAGTTTAAAATAGTGTCAACTGCATATTGGGATTTGATATAACAACAGGTGCCGCCCTTGTTACGAAAGTTTGTAAGGAGATGGTAACCGGGAAACCAAATGGAGATATATCGGTAGAGGGCGAGATTTGTGGTTCTGTGAGGAAAAGGGCCAAAGGGGATATGGACTGAAGGAAAAAATGAACCGAGTTTAAATTTGTGGTAAGGCCGCGGATGTTGGTAAAAAATAAGGCCGCACCATCACCTCTTCGCCGACGAGCATTCCCGGAAATAGCAACAGTCGCTGCCGGCACAGTCGCTTGATGGCGACCGGGAGGACCCTGTGCCTCCAGCCCTACCCTGCCGGTGGTGGCAATCTGAGGTACCACCTCATTTGATATGAAGGTTGCAGCGGCCATTACTAAAGATGTGAATAGAAGGTGTGATATGTATAACAGACATACACATATAACTGTGCAATGGTAATACGGCTAGGCACACACACCGCAAACTCAGCCAGGAGACAGGGCGTGTGTGCTGGGCATTCCCCAGGCCCTGTCTTCCCCCTTACCTTACTCAAGCCAACCACCACCAACCGGGCTACAGCAAGGCCCGGTCTCCTCTAATGAGGAGAGAATCAACAACAACAACAACTACTGCTAGGTCATTACATTACATATTGAGTTATCCCTTTATCCCTATAGTAATGTCTAATATTTCACCTAACTTGTGTGATGATTTTGGTAATACAGAATTGTAGTAACTCTGTATGAATTGTTACATAATATTGTAAAACATTGTGGTAATGCATAACTAACATTGTATGAATTGTTACATAATTGTTTTGTAATTGTTACATATCGTTCGTAGTTACATAATTGTAGCAAGTGTAACATAATGCAATCGTTTGTCGTTACATAATTGTAATAACTGCAGTCCTGACATAGATCCGGTCATGCTGCGGTCGATGCTAGTGATGATGTGCCATGCCACTTGCTCGTGAAGAACAACAATTTACTTTTTGTTTCACTAATATAAGTTTATGTGGTATTTTGGCATTTGTAGTAACACTTACGCTTATTTTCATTTGTTTGTTATGTGATCTTACTGTGTATTTTTTTTATGTATTAATTTTCTATAGTTTGTTTTTCTTCGTTTGTCTACTTTTTGTCGGTGTTGTCCGAGGTCGCATAATTGCTGGCTAATTCCCTTGGGACCCTTTTTTAAGGTTTAGTTTACATTGCACAGATATTATTGAAAATGATATTATATAGCCCCATATTTTGTTATTTTATATAAAAAATATATATATATCCACTATATACAATATTAACTATATACACTGACTTGTTGTTCACTTGTACCTATGGTGGGCAATATATGTGTCAGCATTGTGTGGAAATCTTTGTCTTCACGATTGTGTGGAAGATGTTGTTCATTCTTGCTAACGTCATTTGTGTTGGCCATTTTTTTTTCTAGTCTTCCTTGTAACTTAATTTTCTGTTTCCACTAGGTAGCTTTAATTAATAAATGTTTAGTACAGTTCTTTTAATCGCTCACTGAGTAACTGTGATAGTATAATTTCTTTATTACTTTGTAGATGTAATAATGTATAGCTGTATGTATGAAACAAGTATTTTATGTAGGTATAAATGGTAACACTCGTTCGTCGTAAATAAATGCTATTGTAAATGAATGAATATACACAGTGTAGAATATTTATTGCTGGTGCAAGAATTTAGTGACTGAATTATGCAGATGACTGCAGTAGGTATATGTATTTAAGTTGTAACTATACGGCACGTTTTATATGTTTGTGCAAAAGGTGTTGTCTATCACTGTGTATTGTATAAATGAAGTAACTATGTAACTCACTAATTTTTACCGTGGTGGGAATGGTGTTAGTGATGGTGCAGGTGGTGGTTTGATTGACGTGGCGTCGTCTCAGCAAGCACGCATGATGATGTTGACTTCTCACACTGGTAGCCGTGGTGAGTGAATGAGTAGCGATGAGTAACTTGAGTGAAGATGAATAAGATGAGTTGTGAATATGGGCTTGGTATTTGCTGTCGTCGTTTTGACCTCGCACTCCTGCGTCAGCGGTGGAGGTTGGGTGGAGGTAGCAGAGAGAGGAGGGTGAGGTCAGGTGGTTGTGAGTTGTGAGTCGTGTCTCTCTCTTCGTTTGTTTGTTTTTTCTTTCTCGATATATTCTCGGTCCTTTTTTTCTTGTGATTTACTCATTGTGGGATGAAGAATGTTACTACTTGTAGGTGCCTGTAGATGATTACAGAGACGACTCGTAGAGTTGTTACTTGTAGTTGATTGTAAATGGTTGTAGTTCGTTGGTTCGTCATAGAAATTGGAAGATTGTATAAATATTTTGTTAAACTACTAGCAAGGTGTCGTGTGACCTCTTCACCTCTACATCCACGTGATGATCGGGCAGACGGAGAGGGGGTTGGAGAGAATACTGTTAGGAGCTGGTTGTGAGTTGTTGGTTGTAAGAGGTGTTGTTTGAATTCAGTCTTGATAATGTAGAATCAACTGCACACTCGTAGACTCGTAGGCTTGCAGACTCGTAGACTCGTTGACTTGTAGACTTGTAGCTTGTATTTTGTAGGAATTCACTGTAGAATTGAAGCTAATCTTGGTTAGAGTCTCGCCTGTTTTT